>NC_133332.1:59717716-59987716 GCF_042186555.1 Aquarana catesbeiana
CCCCCTTTTCGCAGGAGCCAAAAATGATACATAGAAGCAGTATTTATACCACTTCTATATATGGCCACGACCACATACACGAAGGGGCAGGAATAGTGGTGACATTACTGCTCAAAAATGGCCAGAAGCCATTATTGAGCAGTGACAATGACCAGATATGGCCATAGCTATATTTGGTCAATAATGACGTTACCACTTTCCCTGCACCATCCCTTTTATAGCTGATGACAGCTTGGGGAACTGTCATGTGGCCATGAGCACCATCGGAATTGGCCCTGTGTGCCAGGTTGTCTTTTTTTTTTCCTGCAAGTTGGTGCACAGCGGGCATCATTATTAACAATGAATTTAGAACAAGGGACATTTTTGGGGGATTTTTATTTGTTTAATAATGTACTTGTCAAACATTTGGGTGTCCATTTCTAGGTGACATTTCTTTTGGGAATGAGTAGGGGTTCTATGTACCCCATACTCATTCACGTGGGGGAAGAACAGTATCTGTGGGCCCTCTATTACTAAATGGGCTTCTTGAAATCTGGAAGCCCCTCACCCACACAGACTCCCACAGCCACTGGCCAGGGTTGTGAGGAAAAGGGTCTTGCCCTCATCAATATGAGGACAAGGTGCCTTGTCAGAGGAGTCCACCCTGGCAAGGCAATCCATGTTGAGAGGACATATGGCCTGGTATTGTTCAGGAGAAGGAGGGGTGCATGCTTGCCCCCCCTCCTTTGCTGGCCAGCCAGGCTACAGATTAAGTCTTGTATGGATTTTTAGGGGGACCTTGTGCATTTTCTTCCTTAAATCCATACCAGACTCAAAGGATTCGTGCTTTAGGATACTACAGCAAAAGTCACATTTACAAAAGATTTTTTTTTTAATTGCCGGAAAATAAAAAACTTAATTGCTGGCTTCTTTGAAGAAAAAGAAAAACTGCACACAGACCCCTCCAGAAGTCTGCCAAACTCTGCTTGAAGAGAACCAAGGCCAGTTCAACTCTAAACACAATCTGATGGCTCTACTAATGGTTTTAATCAAGAGTCTCAATTTTTTTTTTCTTATGCGATGATCACATGACCTGGCTAAAGGCAGTTATATAATTCAAATAAGGCAGAGCATAATCAATCATTATGACAGTGAGATCTCATTTCCGTAGCCCTGGTTATATTTAAAATGTGGATTGAGCTAGTTTGAGATCACATGATTCAATCTGGCCATTTTTGCCATCTAACAGAATTTTTTTTGCCACTTATAGAAGAGATATACTGTAGAATGGAGAACACATATTGGCCTGACAATTTTCAGCTGTTAGGACAACTTACAATGCCCCATACGGAGGACATGAGCAAAAACACTTCTTCAAGCAATTTAAGCATATTCCGAAACTTCTTGTCTTCATAATCAAATCGGTCTCCAAAAACCACTGAACAGATAACATTGGACACTGCCAGACGCAGGAGACTGGTGGGATCAAAAGGTACTTCTGCAAAGAAATCACAGGTTTTGTTTAATTAACAGCACATAAAGAAAGCTTTAAATGACACACCTGGCTTTCACCAAAAGCAGAATTTATTTTAAATCATGCATTCTCAATAAAAGAAACTCTGGGCGGCTTTGGGAATCAAAATCGAGTGATTGCAGCATGTTTTATCTCCTTTAGCCCTTCCCGCCGACAGTACTAGGGTTTCCACCTCATCCCTTTAAAACCACACACCTAATTACGCAGGTTCTGTGGCTGATTAAGGTGGTAATTAAACTTTAGAACCTGTGTAATTCATATGTGTTTGAGTTTAAGGCCAGGTTCACACTGGTGCAACAAACGCTCCCACATTCCCCAGGCGGTGACGTCATAAGGGGCAGGTCACCGGGTGACATCACCCGGTGACCCCGCCCCATGCCTATATAAGTCGTTGAGCACTGCGCACATGGCATTACAGCGGAAAAAGAGAAGACGATGGAGAAGACTGGGCCACCACTAGCAACAGAGCAGGCAAAAGAGCAGAAGATAGTGGAGGAGCCCAGCAGAAGATACCGGAGAGCGGGAGAAGAGGCTGGAAAGAGCAGTCGGAAGAGACCCCCAAAGTCAGAAGAGACCCCCGGAGCTGCCTAATAAATTACTATAAAAACCTGTCTAGTGTGTTTATTTTATTGACACTTTTTTTCCCCCAGGTGAATGGGTAGGGGTACGATGTACCCCATACTCATTCACATAAGGGGGCCCACCAGATCCCGGCCCCCCACCCTATTAAAGGGGGCACCCGGATTCCGATAAGCCCCTCGCCTACAGACCCCGACACCAATGGCCAGGGTTGACGGAAAGAGGCCCTTGTCCTTATCAACATGGGGACAGGGTGCTTTGGGGTGGGGAGGCCGCAGGGTGCCCCCCTTCCCCAAAGCACCCAGCCCTCATGTTGAGGGCATGTGGCCTGGTATGGTTCAGGAGGGGGGGACGCTCACTCGTCCCCACTCCCTTTCCTGGCCAGCTGGTCTGCGTGCTCGGATAAGGGTCTGGTATGAACTTTGGGGGGACCCCCTTGCTGTTTTTTTCGGTGTAGGGGGTTCCCCTTAAAATCCATACCAGACCGAAGGGCCTGGTATGCTCTTAGAGGGGGAACCTATGCCGGTTTTTTATTTAAAATTTGGCGTGGAGTTCCCCCTCATGATTCATACCAGCCTGGTAAAGTCGGATCCCCATTCATTGAAGTCGGACGCGTCTCTGACATCAAGTCGCAGGGCAAAGTCGGATCCAAAGTAGGACGAGTGTCATGTTGCACCAGTGTGAACCCGGCCTAAAGGGATGAGGTGGCAATCCTAGACAGTACGCATATATGCGGCCTCAATGGACTGGAATTTTTTCTGCGGGGCCTCATATATGCCCATCTGTCTTTGTGCTGGGAGCATTCTGCACAGCGCACTTCCAGCATAGAGACCAGGGACTCAGCGGGAGCCCCGGGTCCCAAACTAACAGTTAGGATTCAGAACCGGTTCCAGGTCACCTGATCGCTGCGATAGCCTCTGATTGGCTATCACAGGGATCAGTTACCGTGAAGCTGCCCCTGTGTTTCTCTCTGAAAGGAGAGGAAAGATACATTGGGGTTGATTTAATAAAGGCAAATAGACTGTGCACTTTGCAAAGTGCAATTGCACTCTGCAAGTGCAGTTGCGCCAAAGCTTAGTAAATGAGGTAAGCTTTCGTTTGCAAAGAGTACCCAATCACGTGCAAGGAAATGAAAAAACAGCATTTTTCTTGTACATGATTGGATAGTGGAAGTCAGCAGAGCTTCTGCTCATTTACTAAACTCTGCCTTTAGTAAATCAACCTCATTGCATCTTTCCCTGCAGAGAGAGATAAACAAAACAGTAAAATAAAATAAGAAAGAAAGAATACCTAGATCAAGGTTTGATCTAGGTCAGTGCCAGGGTTAGCGATTGGGTCAAGTAGGGGATAAAAGGTCATGGTCAGTATATTTTGGGCAGGTTAAAAAGAAAAAAAAATGTATAATTAAAAATTAGTGTCAGTTCATGTCAATGTCGGTGTGTTTTAGGTAGAAAAAAAAAAGGCAAAATGTGCACTATTGTTTCCGGGCTGTACTATGGGTACAAACAGCAAATAACATACAATTATGTGGTAATTCTACGATCGTTGGGAGGAGAATTTATCCACTTGCCGACCAGCAGCCGTCATTGTACTGCGGCAGGTTGGCTCATTCCCGCAAATCGCCGTAAATGTATGTCGGCTTTTTAAACAGCTATAGCGGAGGGGCGTGCACCTGCTACTCGTTGGGGGAGCTGATGCGCATGGCTGGTGGCTGCGATGTCCGCCGGCCACCCACGATCGATCCACAGAGAGGCAGAACGGGGATCTTTCAATGTAAACAGACAGATCCCCGTTCTGTCAGGGGAGTAGATTAGGAACAGTGATCTCTCTACTCCTCCTCAGTCAGTACATTGCCCCCAGGGAACACATTTAACCTCTTTATCGCCCCCTTGATGGTCCTACTGCTAGTGACATTTATTCAGTAATCAGTGCATTTTTATTGCACTGATCGCTGTATAAAATGTAAATGGTCCCAAAAAAAGTGTCAAAAGTGTCTGATCTGTCCACCGCAAACCCACTAAAAATTGCTGATCACCGCCATTACTACTAAAAAATAAATAAATAATAAAAATGCCATAAGTATTTTCCCTATTTTGTAGATGCTATAACTTTTGCACAAACCAATCAATATACGCTAATTGCGATTTTTTACCAAAAATATGTAGAAGAATACATATTGGCCTAAACTGATAAAGAATTATTTTTTTCTTATTTTTGGGGGGGATATTTATTATAGCAAAAAATAAATGTTTTCTTATTTCAAAATTGTCGGGTCTTTTTTTGTTTATAGCGTTTGTGGGGAAAAAAGTCAATTTTGTTTTGGTAGAACGTTGCACGAGTGCGCAATTGTCAGTTAAAAGCGACGCAGTGCCCTATCGCAAAAAAAATGGCCTGGTCATTAAGGGGGAAATCTTTCGGTCCTTAAATGGTCACTATGGGTTGCTCTTTGGTGGTAGATTATGGTAGCAACAACAAATAAACAGATACATAAAAAAAAAAAAAAAATGAATGATAAAAAAAATAAAAAGAAATAAAATCACAGTATAATTCACCTGGATGCACAAAGCAGTTGTGATGATATGTATGGTTTTACTAACACATGTCAAAGTTGCAAAATTGTGCTTAGGCATTGATATTTGTTTTACCCTTAGGCAAGAAGGGGTTAAATACACTGCAAGTACAGAAAAATAACTCATAAAGATCAGAACCAATTAATAGAAGTATTTGTTAGACAATGTGTAGCGCTGCTCTAAGTGAACAATACATTGTAAAATGACACAAAATATAAATGACTATCATCATATACAACTGATTACAGGCAGCAATAAAAAAAAAACTGTCATGTGTTCTAATCCCTCTCCACTGTTATCCAAAACTAAAGTTTAGTCGTACTTTAAATACCAACTACTTGTGTGTGAAAACTCAAGAAAAACGACTACATTGATAACAAAACTGTTCACCAACCTCCATTCTTTCTAAATTCTTCTGCCAGATAGTAGGCTTCCTTTTGTATGCGCTCCTCTATGCTTCTCTTCCCCATCCCAAAATTCCTGAGAGTAGACAGCGAGAATCGACGCATCAACTTCCATCGCTCCCCATTGCTGAGAATCAGTCCTGTTACCAAAGTATACCGTATATTTTGTCACTAGTTAATGAAAAATGCCAGGTTACATTTATGTAGGAATACTATAGTAAAACTAACTGAATACCACAAAATTCTATGGTACCGGTCCGTGGCCTGTTAGGAACAGCAGGAGGCTTGATTAACCACTTCAGCACCGAGCCTATTTTTCAAACTTGTTGTTTACAAGTAAAAATATTTTTTTTTTGCTAGAAAATTACTTGGAAAAAATACTTGCAATACTTTGTCACACTGTATTTGCACAGCAGTCTTACAAGCGCACTTTTTTTGGAAAAAAAATTAAAAAAATAAGACAACAGTAAAGTTAGCCCATTTTTTTTTTTTCATATTGTGAAAGATGATGTAAATTGATACCCAACGTCACGCTTCAAAAGTTGTCCCTGCTCATGGAAAGGCGACAAACTTTTACCCTTAAAAATCTCCATTTGCAAAGTTTAAAAAAAAATTATACAGGTTGCATGTTTTTGAGTTACAGAGGAGGTCGAGGGCTAGAATTATTGCGCTTGCTCCAACGATCGCGGTGATACCTCACATGTGTGGTTTGAACACTGTCTTCATTTGTGGGGGCTACTCACGTAATGTGTTCAGTGGGACGGGGCGCCTTTAAAAAAAAAAAAAAAAACTTTTTTTAAATTTATTTTACTCTTTATTTTTTATTTTTAACA
Source organism: Aquarana catesbeiana (assembly GCF_042186555.1). Taxonomy (NCBI): domain Eukaryota; kingdom Metazoa; phylum Chordata; class Amphibia; order Anura; family Ranidae; genus Aquarana; species Aquarana catesbeiana. The sequence continues at coordinate 59,723,616 of NC_133332.1, forward strand.
AAGTAGTGACAATGTGAACAATAAAAAGAAAAAAGAATGTTGATGCTGGCTGCTACATGTGTCAATTGACCCTTTTTTTTTACAGTAGCGCAACCACACTGTTATTTTATTTTTTATTTTTACACTGTTCTTAAAAAAAAAAAAAAAAAAAAAAAAGTGTCACTTTTATTCCTATTACAAGGAATGTAAACATCCCTTGTAATTGGAAAAAATGCATGACAGGACCTTTTAAATATAAGATCTGGGGTCAAAGAGACCTCAGATCTCATATTTACACAAAAAAAAAAAAAAAGAAAAAGTTGCTTTAAGAGAAAATGTGACGTTTGACGTCGCTTCCGCCCTGCTATGGTATGGATTCGGGTGGGGGCCATCTTCCCCTCATCTCCATACCTAACACAGAAGAGGAACCGATCACCACCGCTGCCGGCCGCAAATCCGCCGCTGAGACCATTTTTATCTGAAAGCGCACTCCCCCCCCGCTGAAGAGAATACCGGGGTTATGGTAGCTAGCTGCTGCCATAACAACGACATTCGTCTTCAAAGTACCGACGTATAACGATGGCGGGCAGTCCGTAAGTGGTTAAATTCACATTGGAACAGAGAGCTACCAGAGCACCGCTCTGGCAGCTGTCCATTCCAGGCTGTGGTAGGGGACAATGTGGTACACGATTCAGCGCATCATACAGCTCCCTTTTTTTTTTTGTACAAACTTTATTTGAAGTGTTTAAAAATGTACACTTCAGTCATGGTAGTGTACAGCAGCACAATGCTATACAATTCAGCACAATGGACGGCAATAAAATGAAGCATGTCTTTATTTTATCAGAGTACGATGCAGTATCGCCTGAGCTCTACCTTAGGTCAGATCAGCAGCAGTCAGGGCTGCTGTTAAAAATCATGGGGCCCCATAAAGCCTACCTGACAGGGCCACCCCCCCCCCCCCCCCTGCCCAATAGGGACTGAGGACATTTTATCTACAGCCACAGCTGCACAGATGAATGAATAGGAAGTGCTCTGAAGTTTTCTGTTCATTTACAAATTGAAGCATAGTAAACACATTTTCTAGGCTTCAGTGATAAATGGTCACAGGCATGATAGGTGACGATCGCTCACTGTGTTTATTCAGGAAATGAAGGGACCAATAAATGATATCCCCCATGTGTGCCCACAGCAGCTGCCGGCGGGAAATTTGGTAGGGCTGCATGGGAAAGGGGCACACAGGGGGGGCCCAGACAGCAGATGGAAGTGGTGCATGTGCTAGATGTCGTTGTAGTGCTGCAGGAGGGAGAGGAGGAGAAGCTGGCAGCACTGCAGTGGAAGACAGAAGAGAATTGGTGTCTGCAATACGACAGTACAGTCAGTCCTCTTGCTCAGCAGGTGCCCCGGCCCCCCCTTTTAAACTGATGGGGCCGGGGCACAGTACAGGAGGGCTGGCTGTACTGCCTTATTGGTGGCCTTGGCAGCAGTATTCGATTTGCATAGGAGCACATGCGAGGGATGTAGGTTGCACGCTCCTTATGAGAATCTAATGAATGATGATCTGAGGCAGTGATACTACAGCTGGGGAGTGACTGCAAATACAGATCATTAGCACAGAGACTCCTATGAAAATGCTATCAGTAAGTGACTGCGTCTTTTGGCAGGCTATATCACGGAAACCCCTCCCCCACCTGGGCGAAAAAATGGTCTTCCACAAAAGTGGTCCCTGGTGCCAAAAAGGTTGGGGACCGCTGGTATATGCTCCTTATAAGAGCCGTAGAGGACTGTTATGGTGAACAAAGAATTTCCACAGTGAATTAATAAGTTATCATCATCAGCATTATTCAATCAACACTGCAGGGACTTACTGTAGGTGTATAGTGCAGTGATGTGAAACAACCAATCAGAATTTAGTTTTTTTTGTTGATGTCAGCACAACATGGATTCTGCCTGGGTTCCATGGGTAATATACTTTGTACATTATATTCTGCCCCTTGGACTGTTCAATTGAACAAACCTGCAAGGTATAGTATGATCATCTGTCATAGTATATTTCAGAAGGATTGTGCTAGAAGTTAAAGCTGAATTCCAGGCATGATTTTCTCGGATGCCCACCTAAGCAATTGTCCCTTGAAACCTGTTCCCTCACAACTACTACGGTCACCCTCTTCTTCTATCCTATGCTCCCTCACCCACATCTTCAATCTCTCCCTCTCTAGTGGCATCTTCCCCTCCCCTCTAAAACATGCGCAGATCACTCCCATTCTTAAAAAGCCCTCACTGGACCCTACCGACCTGAACAACTTAAGACCCATCTCATTGCTCCCATTCACCTCTAAGCTTCTAGAACGCTTAGTCTACAACCGTCTTAGCTCCTACCTCAATGAAAATAACCTTCTTGACCCCTTACAGTCTGGCTTTCGCTCGCAGCACTCCACGGAAACTGCCTTACTAAAACTCACTAACGATTTACTAACTGCTAAAACCAACAGCCAGTACTCCATACTCCTACTACTTGACCTCTCTGCGGCCTTTAATACTGTTGACCACCCGCTTCTTCTCAATAAACTACATTCCTTTGGCCTCCGAGATTCTGCTCTATCCTGGTTCTCTGCCTATTTATCACAGCGCTCCTTCAGTGTCACCTACAACTCTGTCTCCTCCTCTCCATTGCCCCTTTCTGTGGGGGTCCCCCAAGGCTCTGTTCTTGGACCCCTTCTCTTCTCTATCTACACCTCCTCCCTTGGTCACTTAATAACCGCCCACGGCTTCCAATACCACTTATACGCTGATGACACCCAAACCTGTCTACTCCTCACCTCACTCCTTCAGTCTCCTCTCGCATTACTAGCTTACTAACTGACATATCAGCGTGGATGTCACACCACTTCCTTAAACTAAATCTCTCTAAAACTGAGCTATTAATATTCCCTCCCGCCCGTGCCCCCCTCCATGACTTTTCCATCAAAATCAACGATGCAACCATCAATCCCTCCCCTCATGCCAGGGTACTAGGTGTAATCCTAGACTCTGACTTGTCATTTCAGCCTCAAATCCAATCGTTGTCAAAAGTTTGTAGAATTCACCTTCGTAACATCTCTAAAATTCGCCCTATCTAAAATTGGCCTACCATTCCATAGGCTATCCCTTCTTCAGTCTATCATGAATGCTGCTGCCAGACTTATCCACCTTACCAACCGATCAGTGTCTGCCCACCCTCTACTCCAATCCCTACACTGGCTCCCAATCACCCACATAGTTGCCAACATTGAAAAAAAAAAATGTGGGACACTTTTTTGGCTGTAGGCGGAGCCGATCAATAATTAGGAGGCGGGGCATCCGTTTGTAGGTGTGGTCTAGTAAAAAATAATAGTTGCGGCGCGCGAAGCGGCGAAAAACGGTCGTGGCTTACGCGGAAAGTGGGTGTGGCTTACGCGGAAAGTGGGCGTGGCTTACGCGGAAAGTGGGCGTGGCTTACGCGGAAAGTGGACGTGGCTTAAATTGGCGTGGCTCAAGAGGGTGTGGTTAGAGTCTGAGATGAATGAGGGATGGAGAGGGAGAGGGAAAGGGGGAGAGGGAGAGGGAAAGGGGGAGAGGGAGAGGGAAAGGGGGAGAGGGAGAGGGGGAGAGAGGAATGACGGGACAGCAGCCCCAGGTCCTACACAACAATAGAAATATGTGTATTCTAGAAAGTTTAACAATCAGCAGATAAAGATACTCCAAACACCTGGTGTTAACGCTTCAATCATCCTGGCACCATGGTTGTTATGGTGTCAGGGTGATTGAAGCGCATTATTTCTATTATTACATTGTAATATAAAATTAAATCATTCAACTCACCATAATGCCGAATCAGTGGGATCCCTGAGCGTGTCACTAGCCACGTCGCCTGCCACCGGCAGAGTCTGTCCTTGCATCAGGTGCCCCCGCCAGAGTCTGTCCTTGCATCAGGTGCCCCCGCCAGAGTCTGTCCTTGCATCAGGTGCCCCCGCCAGAGTCTGTCCTTGCATCAGGTGCCCCCGCCAGAGTCTGTCCTTGCATCAGGTGCCCCTGCCAGTGCAGCCCCCCCCCCTCAGTTAGTGCAGCCTCCCCCCCTCAGTGCAGCCCCCCCCTCAGTGCAGCCCCCCCCTCAGTTAGTGCAGCCCCCCCCCTCAGTTAGTGCAGCCCCCCCTCAGATAATGCAGCCCCCCCTCAGATAATGCAGCCCCCCCTCAGATAATGCAGCCCCCCCTCAGTTAGTGCAGCCCCCCCTCAGTTAGTGCAGCCCCCCCTCAGTTAGTGCAGCCCCCCCTCAGTGCAGCCCCCCCTCAGTTAGTGCAGCCCCCCCCTCAGTTAGTGCAGCCCCCCCCTCAGTTAGTGCAGCCTCCCCCCCTCAGTGCAGCCCCCCCCTCAGTTATTGCAGCCTCCCCCCCTCAGTGCAGCCCCCCCTCAGTTAGTGCAGCCTCCCCCGCTCAATGCAGCCCGGCCCCCCGCTCAGTGGAGGAGCGGCCGGTGTTCTGCCGAGAAAGTTCCCCTCGGCAATGGCGGACCCCCTGTACTGCGCAGGCGCAGCGCTTGCGCAGTACGGGGCTGGGGAACTTTCAGGAAGACACGGCACCGGCGCCGTGTCTTCTGCTCGCTTCAGTGGAGAGGGGAGGGGCCATGCAGCCAAAAAAGCCGCTTCATTGGCTGCACGGATCGAGCCCCCTTCCCCTCTCCACTCAACACTAGAGGCAGATAGAGCGGCGGCGCCGGCCGCCATTTTGCTGGAGCCCGCTGCTCCAAAAAACAAAAAAACAAAAAAAAAAAAAAAACACAACATTCCCAAAATCGGGATTGTCCCGGGAAAATCGGGACTGTTGGCAACTATGCACCCAGCGAATTAAATTCAAAATACTAACCACAACATACAAAGCCATTCACAACTCTTCCCCGAGCTATATCACCAATCTTGTCTCCAAATATCACCCAAATCGACCTCTCCGCTCTTCTCAAGACCTCCTGCTTTCAAGCTCTCTCATCTCCTCCTCCCATGCTCGTCTCCAGGATTTCTCCAGACCCTCTCCCAACCTCTGGAACTCGCTACCTCCATCCATCCGGCTATCCCCTGCTCTTGCTACCTTCAGGCGATCCCTGAAAACTCATCTCTTCAGGAAAGCCTATCACGTCTCCAACTAATCTCCTACCACTTCCAACAGCTCATTCCCCACAGTTACAACCTTTTGTACCACCTGCTCCACCCTATTAGATTGTAAGCTCCTCTGAGCAGGGTCCTCTTAATCCTCTTGTGGATTTTGTGCTGGGGGGGGATTTCAGCAGGGGGGCAGATTTGTACTTGGAGGAAGGGGAATCTATGATTAGGGGATAAGCATGCAGATTAGTGCTCAGTGTTTTTGCTGACAAATAATGCGTATACATCTTGGGGGGGGGGGGTCGCAGTTTGGCATGTTTGCCCTGGGCTCTGGGCTCTAGTCTCTCTCTCTCTCTCTCTATATATATTATATATACACACACACACACACACACACACATTTTGTGTAGCACCCTGATGTTTAGGCAGGTTTGCTCCTAAATTGACCTGCCAGGTGTAGTTACCTTGGCTCATTGTTAGGGATCAATTGATTTCATCCCAAGTCTGGAATTGTTGCACTTCTCTCTTCTGACACCAGGTACCTGGTGGCTTTAGATAAAACAAGGGCAAAGCAAGAACAGATTAGTAGTATACGGGGTATCTCAGCCATTGGGCGGGGGTTTTCTTGAATCCCTTGGCCTGCTGGGAGAACCTATGTATTTGGGTGGAGTCAGGTGAACGGGTTCTGTGCCACCTGGACGGCTGTCTTAGTGGACGTGTGTTGTACTGCCTGGGCTGCTGGGTCGGAGTTTGGGCCTATCCCGGGCACATCTGGTTGCTAGGTTGTCTGAGGGTCTATCCAGAAGCAAGAGAGCAGCGAAGGGTTGGCAAAGCGGCTTGAAGTCCAACCAAAAGTGACTGTTCTGTCGAACGGAGAACCTGTTGTGGTTGGAGGTAGAGGGGAAGCTGTCACCACTAAGGGATCATCCATCTTACTGCCAGGGACCACAGTGAGTAGCTGAAGCAAGTACCGGAGCAGTATTCTCACCAACCGCGGATGATGAAGAATCAGGAAACTTCAGCAGGTGTCCAAGCCAGGGACTGAGCAGGCCAGTGGGGTGAAGCTTAATAAGTATCTAGAGTGCCAAGCTAGGGACCCAGCAGATTCAGTGGCAATGAATCATCTAGTCTAGCGAGAGAGAGACTGGGAGCTCAGTGGGTTGAATAACTACAAGAAGTGATTGTAGTGGAAGTGACGGAACTGTTACACCTTGTGTTAGAAACTGTTAAAGGCTGTTGCCGTAGGAGACAGCATTCCTACACATGCAGATGTGGCGTCTTGCTGGATGCCTTTCCCTGCATGGCTGTCTACCCGTAGAAGTCTCAAGTCTGCCAATTAACATTGCAACTACCTAAGGGTGTCCTGGCCCTAACCCTCTCTCCCAAAGTTCTATATAAAGAGAAATAAAATCTTTGCATTCAAGAAGTTCTGGCGCCAATGAATCCAACTTGCATTACACCCACTATGCCTTACAACCCACTCTATAATGAAGGATGTCAGCAGCTCTTGGCTCTAAAGGTTCTCATAAGACTGGAGGAAGCCTGGGACCTTGCTACATTTGATTTAGTTACACTTTAAAAATATTTCTGTAAAAAAGGTCAGATTACTCACCATAGCCTTTGAAGAGCAGATCTCCGAGTTCTGTTGGACCTCTGATACCAAATATATCACCGTGATCTATCAGAGCTTCTTTCACACAGTCATAACCAGCCAAAACCACAGTAGGTACATTTGATAGGTAGATGGTGAACACAGGGCCATAGGTCTCACTCAGCTGGAGGACAGATATACAAAAGGTATAAGCACACTCTGGGAAGGTATTCTAGTGGCAAAAGGTACAGCTAGTTACATCGACTAGAGAAAAGCTTTTAGCAACTTACAAATTTAGCAATGTACAAATTGGCCGTCATAGCTTACCTAACATCATTGTTCTTTGTACTTTGTTAGAGAGAAGTAAAGTTTTTTTTTTTCTGAACTCCAGGCACACATCTAAATACACAGTTTTGTATTTATTTCCATTCAGCCCTGATATTTACACCACCCCACTAGAAAGTACTGCCAGGTGAGACCTCATTTTTACAAGACCGAGCGCTTCCGGCTCATACTTGATTCCGAGCATGCGTGAACTTTTCTGCGACGGACTTGTGTACACACGATCGGAAAGTCTGACAACAAAGTTTTGTTGGCGTAAAATTTGAGAACCTGCTAGCAAACATTTTTTGGCGGAAAGTCCGACAACAAATGATCGATGGAGCATACACACGGTCGGACTGTCATCCAACATTTCCCGTCGGAAAATTTGACTGCGTGTACGCGGCATAATAGTTGGCCTGTGGACAGATTCTCCCACCTGAGCTGTGGATCTCTGCAGCTCCTCCAGAGTTATCATGGGCCTCTTGGCTGCTTCTCTGATTAATGCTCCCTTTGCCCAGCTTGTCAGTTTAGGTGGACGGCCATGTCTTGGTAGGTTTGCAGTTGTTACATTTTCAGATGATGGATTCAACAGTGCTTTGTGAGATGTTCAAAGCTTGGGATATTTTTTTTTGTAAACCTAACCCTGCTTTAAAATTCTCCTCATTGTTATCCCTGTCCTGTCTGGTATGTTCCTTGGCCTTCATGATGCTGTTTGTTCCCTAAGGTTATCTAACAAACCCCTGAGGGCTTCACAGAACAGCTGTATTGATACTGAGATTAAATTACACACAGGTGGACTCTACTAATTAGGTGACTTCTAAAAGGCAAAAAGGTTCTACTAGCCCTTAGTTAGGGTTATCAGGGTAAAAGAGGGCTGAATGCAAATGCACGCCACGCTTTTCAGATATTTGTAAAAAAAAAAAAAAAAATAATAATAATAATAATAATAATAATAATAATAATAATATTATATATGAAAACCATTTATCATTTTCCTTCCACTTCACAATTATGTGCCACTTTGTGTTGGTCTATCAGATAAAATACATTTACATTTTTGGTTGTAACATGACAAAATATGGAAAATGTCAATGGGGTATGAATACTTTTTCAAGGCACTGTACAATAATTGCATTTGTAGCACCCCCTAGGTAGGTGCTAGCATTAGTTAGATTTAGTGCTGTCTCACTGTGTTCAGTAGAGCTGTGTATGTAGAGCTGTGTATGTATTTATTTGGGTACATTTTGCTTGTCTCACTGTAACCACTGTGGCTGCAGTTGTTGTGTTAGGTACATTTAGTTGTGCCCAGTGCAACCGCTTGCCGTCCCGTGCACGACAATATACGTTGGCACAATGGCACGACTGCGCATATGGGCATAACTTTACGTCCCCTTTAAGCTCACACGCGCCGCGTGAGCTTGCCTGCGGGACCCGCGGACTCTATGTCCGCCGGTGGCCCACGATCGTTACACGGAGAGGCAGAGCGGGGAGATGTTCCTGTTCTGCCTAGCACCTGTCATCGGGAGCAGTAATCTCTGTCATGTTCTAGTGAGCCCATCACCCCCTACAATTAGAACACACTAAGGGAACACATTTAACCCCATGATCGCCTCCTAGTGTTAACCCCCTTCCCTGCCAGTGACATTTACATAGTAATCAGTACATTTTTATGTATAATTGTCAATGGTTTCAAAAATGTGTCTGATGTGTCTGCCATAATGTCACAGCCCTGAAAAAAAATAAAATAAATAAATAATAATAAAAATGCCATAAAACTATCCCCTATTTTGTAGACGCTATAACTTTTGCGCAAACCAATCAATGTACGCTTATTACGATTTTATTTTAACCACAAGTATGAAGAATGTAGAAGAATGCACATCAGCCTAAACTGAGGAAAAAAAATCTTTTTTTTTTGATAAAAATTTATTACAGCAAAAAGTAAAAAAAGTTTTTGTTTTTTTTTCAAATTCGTCGCTTTTCTTTTGTTTATAGTGCAAAAAATAAAAACCACAGGGGCGATCAAATACCACCAAAAGAAAGCTCTATTTGTGGGGGAAAAAAAAAAAAACACATCAATTTTGTTTGGGTACAGCGTCACACGACCGCACAATTGTCAGTTAAAGCGACGCAGTGCTGAATCATAAAAAATGGCCTAGTCCTTAAGCAGCCAAATCTTCCAGGGCTGAAGTGGTTAGAGCTTACAATCTAAGGCCCCTTTCACACTGGGGCGGTGGGGGCGTCGGCGGTAAAACAGCGCTATTTTTAGCACTGTACCGTCATTTTTGCGGCGGTATTCGACCGCTAGCCCTCGGGCTTTCACACTGAACAAACAGCAGCGGCTGTTTTGGGTCGGTTTGCAGGCAGTATTTTTAGCGCAATAACGCCTGCAAACTGCCCCAGTGTGAAAGGGGTCTAAAGGAAAGGTACAGTGATACAAAAAGGAAATAACTGTGGAGGATGAGCTGATGGAGATAATAAAAGTACAGTTGTTAGGTGAAGGCAGGATAGGCTTCTTTAAAGAGAAGTGTTCTCAGGGACTGCCTAAAAGTGGACAGAGTAGGCGATAGTAGGACAGATTGGGGTAGGGAGATCCAGAGGATGGGAAAAGCTCAGGAGAATGCTTGGAGGTGAGCATGGAAGGCGGTAACAAGGGAGCTAGAGAGCAGGTCTTAGGAGGACCGAAGAGAACGATTAGGTTGGCATTTTGAGACTAAGTTAGTGATGTAACTGAGACCCGAGTTGTGAATGGACCAAACTTGGAGCCAAACCCAAGCTTTTAAAGATGTTAGAAAATCATATTTGTTTGTGTGTAATGCTACCCCTGAAGGAGCCGCCTGAAATAGCCCAGGTTATTTTCCCAGTAGATTGCCCCTCAGACAGACACACGTTCACAGTCACTCTTTTTCCTCAAAAACCCGCCTAGTGTTCTCCTACCCCCCCCCCCCCCTTTTTTTTGTATTAACTGGGATAGAGTTGAGGGATTTGAGCGGGATACTCCAAAAACAGAACTATGTACAGATTGAGGATAGTGAACTCTTTTCTGTAAGGCTGGAGCAGAAGTCCTTGCACAAGCAAACTGGACTTGGCTTTGTAGTAGAAGCAGTTTATAGAGCAAAAGCTTTTTCTTTAGTGCAGTCAGAGCAGAGTGCCTTCACATGGAATTAGCTGAGCTCTTCAGGACACCAGCTGATGTCCCCTTTAAACAAACGCACACAGCTGACTCTTAAAGGGGTTGTAAACCTTCGTGTTTTTTCACCTTAATGCATCGTATGCATTAAGGTGAAAAAACACCTGGCAGTGACCAGCGATCCCCGAGCGATCGCAGAAGCCCGGCGGTCATCGCATCAGGTCTGGGCACAAGCCGTGGGCGCCCCTAGTGGTCAAAAGGCAAAGCGACGGAAGGCAACGTTGTTTTGCCCAGCCGTGCCATTCTGCCGCAATAAAACTGCGGCGGCTGGTCGGCAAGCAGCTAATGAGCATGGTATTCTGATTCCTTCTGTATTGAATTGTAAACTGTACTGTCTGCCCTCATGTTGTAAAGCGCTGCACAAACTGTTAGCGCTATACAAGTACTATATAATATTCTGTATAATAATAAAATATTATTATTATTATTATTATTATTATAGCACCCTGATGTTTAGGCTTGGTTGCTAGTAAATTAGCCTGCCAGAAATAGTTGCCTTGGTCAATTGATAGGCGATCAATTGATTCCACCCCAATTCTGGAATTGCTGTACTTCTCTCTTCTGTCACTAGATGGTCAGGTATCTGGTAGCATTAGATAAGACAAGGGCATTGCAAGGACAGATTAGGAATAGATGGGTTACCTCAGCCAATGGGCAGGGATTTTCTTGGGTCCTTTGGCCTGCTAGGAGAGCCGATTTGGGTGAGGTCAGGTGATCGGGTTCTGTGCCACCTCGATGGTTGTCTGGGTGGACGTGTGTTGTGCTGCCCTGGGCTGCTAGGCCAGAGCTTGACACCTATCCCAGGGACTTCTGGCTGCTAGGCTGTCTGAGGGCCTATCAAGAAGCAAGAGAGCAGCGTAGGGTTGGGATTGTAGCTTGCAGTCCAACCAGGGGTGACAGTTCTGCCGGCCAGAAAACCTGTCATGGTCAGAGGTAGAAGGGAAGCTGCCGCCACTAAGGGACCATCCACATTATTACCAGGCACCACAGTGAGTAGCTGAAGCAAGTACCAGAGGAGTAGTCTCACCAACCCGGGGATGGTGAAATGTTGGAAGGCAATATGGTTTAATGTCATATTTCTGGAGTTTTTCTTTACAACCAGGTGACTTAAGTTGAAAGTTGACCCAGCATGGTGTGGATTCATGCCCCTAGAAAGGATGCTGAACAAAAGTCTTGGCTCCTGACCAACTGGTGTGATAAGATTGAAATCCTTGATTAGCACTCTGCAAGCAAGCTTCAAAGAGGGCCATGGCTGCCAGGATGATTGATGAAGGTGGGCTACAGAAGATCAAAAGGACCAACATGGACGAATGCTGCCCCTAGAGGTCATTACAGCATGATGGACAGAGATACAATACTGCCTCGTAACTACATTGATTCGTCAAAAACTTAGATGGGCTGGCAATGGGGTTGGATCTGGATGGTGTATGATTGCAGTTTAAAAGTGCACACAGAAGGGAAATTGTCCCTTTTTTCACTCTTGGCTCTCGTGTCGCATGGCCCTCTATTGCCATTTTGAGGCCAGCTGACGAGACAATATCTAGGAGGACAGCCTTGCATTAAGTATCTTTGATGTTCTTTTGTTATATGCTCTGTAATATTTCCTTTAGTGGTTTTTATGTTATTTATTTCGCAAGAAAAAAAAATATAGGAAATGCTAAGTTTTACTAAACAGTGTGTTTATTTTCATAGCTAACCTTATATCATTGTACTATCAACAGTAACATTATTAGAGTTTTAATAGACTAGCTAACTATAGGAACAGACAAGTTAATACATATATGTAATAAATAGGAGGAAATCCATAAATCCACCACCAGGGTTTAATATTTAGTTCATTCGTTTATTTCAGTGAAGAATGGGGAAGCTTCAGCAGGGACGCAGGGGTGAGGCTTGAGGAAGATACTGAGTGAAAAGATTGGAAGAGCTCAGGAGATCCAGTGGCAGTGGATTAGCGGATCTAGGTGATAGACTGGGAGCTTAGTTCAGTGAAGATCTACAAGAGGAGATTGTAGAGGCAGTAAAAGGAGTTCATTGTAACCGTTGTTAGGAACTGTTCAAGATTGTTGATAGGAGACATAGTGTCTACATATGCAAATGTGGTGTCTGGCTGGGTGCCTTTCCCTGCATGGCTGTCTACCTATAGAAGTCTCAGAGTCTGCCAATTAACATTGCAACTACTAAAGGGTGTCCTGGCCCTAACCCTCTCTCCCACAGTTCTGTTTAAGAGACAATAATCTTTGCATTCAAGAAGTGTCTGGCACCCATGAATCTACCTTGCATTACACCAACCATGCCTCGTAACACACTCTACACAGAAGTATGTCAGCTATCCCTAACTCTGGAGGTTCTCATTAGACCAACCGGACTTGGCTACATTTGGTACCCAAGGTGGGGCAAAGGCGTTATCCTCGCAGCAGTCGCCCATAGCAACCAGCTACAGCTCCATCGGGATTTCATCTGGCTCTGTGGGAAAGTGGCAAGTGACATCTCTACTTCTTATAGACTTATCATGCATTCTAACAACAAAGAACCAAGTCTCATTGCTCATGGGAGAGTATCAGCCTGGTCTTTTGACACTTCCTGCCAGCGCTCTGAGGGTCAAAACAGACTCCATTACAGATTTGGCACGCTGCAGAAGCAAATGGGTGGACGCTAAAGTTTCCAGAAAGTATGTGCACCAATCAGTTGACAGGGGGAGGAGCCCCCACTCTGCAGAGGAGGATAAGGAAGTGCTGCCACGTGTGCCTGCTTGTGGGTTGGAGAAGGTGGTGCAGTTTGGAAGTACGATGGCGGATTGGAAGGTGTATGCTCCGGATACTGGTTTCGGTCCGAGCGAGGCGAAACCTGTCCTATGTACCAAAGGGTAGCCTTGCCCTGTATACGGCTGGAGGCTATGAGGCCTTGGGTCTGATTTGTGAGAAATGTTCCAGCCTGGCCACACACCTAAGGCCTTGGATCGTCTGCGGACGTTGCGGGGAACACCTGCTTGAGGTAGTCTCACCAGCCCAGCCTCCGAGGATACTACAGGCGGATTGGAACAAGAATGTCGCTATTCCGGCAAGGAGTGATATTAGGAGTCCGTATTGCCATCACTCGGGTCGTGCGGGAAACCGCTCCCCCTGTCGCAACGGCTGTCCCAGGACTGTACCGGTCACTCCATCTGCTTGCTTTGATGTCCGAGCCACCGGGGAAATGAGTACCGAAGCCGGGTAAGCCAGAAAGCAGTGTGCCTGTAGGGGAGGTAATACATGTGGCCATTGAGGGAGACAACGTGGTTGTGTTGATTAAAGCCAGTGCCAAGCGCAACTACCTCCTGGCCAAAGAGTGCTCCACCATAAGCAATTCAGACATCCCTTCTGATGGATTATCGGAACTGTTTTCGGACACTTTATCCTGGACAGGGAAGTGGAGTGACATTGATGAGGAGCAAATGTGTGATATAGAAGAAGAGGATGAAGTTTCCTCTGCTACTGCCGCTAGTGTTAAAATTGAGCTGCCAATGCAGCTCCGCTGGTATGCATTACTAACTCTTATGAGAAGGATCGATGGGCTTGAAGGGGTCCTCAAAGCTCGCCATACCAAGCAAATGCCCGTAAAACAGCCTGATTGCAAGCCAGATGTTGTTGCTGGGTTCCGGGTTCAGTGTGCTCCAGACGCACGGTTCCCACCTGAGTATGGAGACCCTGCCCAGCCTGTCCAAGGTTCAGCAAATCATCATAAAGAAAGTGGCTGAGGAATACGGGTACCTGTATCCCTACATCCCGGCTCACCTAGAAGAGGAAATTCTGGATAAAGAGACCCAAGGGGTAGATGAAACTGTGTGCAGTTTCCTCCGGATCAGTCTACTGGTAGAATTTCCGAAGCGGTCACCAAAAGTTGCTGAGAGATATGGATTGCTAGTGGAGAACATTCCCGCTGGCTGTACTGCTGAGATTGTGCTGGAATGAATGCTGCCGGCAGATACACGGAGTGCCCACTCGAATCATGCTGGCCAGTGCTCCGAAAGTTGCAACTTGCCAGTGTGCCTCCCTCTGAAAAGTAATCTGCTGATGTGGCGTTCCGCGAGTTTGCTCCTCAATCGATGCCATCCTCTAGTAAAAGCACCTCCCACACTGTAGTAAAACCAGATGGGCACACAGTTAACCCTTTGATCGCCCCTGATGTTAACCCCTTCCCAGCCAATGTCATTAGTACAGTGGCAGTGCATATTTTTAGCACTGATCATTGTCACTGGTCCCCAATTTGTCTGCCGCAATATCGCAGCCCCACTATAAGTCGCTGATCGCCACCATTACAAGTAAAAAATAAAAAAAAAATCCATAAATCTGCAAACGCTATAACTTTTGCACAAACCAATCAATATATTCTTATGCCCTGTACACACGATCGGACATTCCGACAACAAAATCCATGGATTTTTTCTGACGGATGTTGGCTCACACTTGTCTTGCATACACACGGTCGCACAAAGTTGTCGGAAAATCCAATCGTTTTGAACGCGGTGACGTAAAACACGTACGTCAGGACTATAAACGGGGCAGTAGCCAATAGCTTTCGTCTCTTAATATATTCTGAGCACGCGTGGCACTTTGTGCGTTGGATTTGTGTACACACGATCAGAATTTAACCGATCAGATTTTGTTGTCGGAAAATTTTATAGCCTGCTCTCAAACTTTGTGGCGGAAATCCAGACGGAAAAAGTCCGATGTAGCCCACACACGATCGGAATTTCCGACAACACAATCCGATCGCACTTTTTCCGTCGGAAAATCCGACCGTGTGTACGGGGCATTATAGGGATTTTGTTTACCAAAAATATGTAGCAGAATACATATTGGCCTAAACTGATGAAGAAATTCAATTTTTACCGGATATGTTTTATAGCAGAAAGTTTTTTTTTTAATTTTTTTTTTTTTTTTTTTTTAAATTGTCTTTTTTTGTTTATAGCGCAAAAAATAAAAACCGCAGGAGGTGATCAAATACCACCAAAAGAAAACGCCATTTGTGGGAAAAAAAACAAACAAAAAAAAAAAGAGAGGACATAAAATTGCATACAATAATGTATTTGGGTACAGTGTCGCAGGACCAGGCAATTGTCAAACGCAGTGCAGGATCGCAAAAAATGGCCTGGTCATGAAGGGGGTTAAATCTTCCGGAGCTGAAGTGGATATCTTATTCAGCAGTGGCGAGATGTCACCAAGCTCCTGCATTTCATTCATTTTGTAATCTGCACTGGAAAAATTATAGTTTGGTCACTTTAGGACACACACGCACACTTCCTTCTACCTGCACAATGTATATCACTCACCTTCACCAAAGACTGGGGCATCTCCTTGGCGCTCACATATGTCATAGTGCCCAGTACTGGCAGTGGGGAAGGTCCAGGGGGCATATTTTTCTTCCTTAACTTCCTCCTCCATGTGAAGACATAAAAGAAGAGACTGATACAGACAGACAGGAGAAGAGTCCCTAATATTCCCAGCTCCATTGTCAGTCCAGACCTGCTGTTGGAATAAGGAAGTGTTACATGTGCAGCAACAATTTCATCAGAACAAAGCGTGCGAAGCAAGAATGAACCCGGTGCGTCCTATACAACCTGTGAGCTGAGTGTATGAGATCACACCAAATACAGAGGAGAGGCGTGTAACATAGCTCTCCATATATGGATATGGTATGGTAATGCAAACACTGTCACTTTACAGTGCATAAATATTGCAGACAGCAAAGCAGGTCTATGAACCACACACATACACAATATTTCCTATAGGTTTACTGTATATATACACAGGCTGTACAGAAAGTAATGCAAAAGTGGGCATACCTTCTTTTTTTTTTTTTTTTTTTTTAGACAGCAAGAAAGAGGAAAGAATGGGACTTTATATGAGGCATGTCACTGAATTAATACTTTACTCATATTGATCATTAAATGATTTATTGATTCCAAATCAAGTTAAAAAGTATCAATAATCTTTGGTAAAAGGACATAATATACGATAAATAACAGTTCACTTGCATAGATATACAATTATACAAAGTAAAATACAACATTATTAACAGTACAGTTTCATAAATCAATCATCCATTGATAATAATTAAATTAACATGAGCAATTGCTCTCGGTGAGCCAAACTTGTCTGGGCAACAGTTCAAAGTGTACTCCACACATTTCATGGCTCACACCACTCATCAGGAGTAAAATGCTCTGAAATTAAATCAATAACATATCTGTTAAAGGAGAACCATCTCTCAAAAAAAAGGGTCTAAAACTTACAAAGCAGTCTAATAGCAACGCCCAATCTATGTCCAAGGGAGGACGGGGGACAGGGATGAGGATCTCCCCCCGGGGCTGAGGAGAGAAATTCCCTCCAGACCAGGGATAGCAGCCAGGTGAAGGCCAAGCAACCATATCACGAACATGTGACTCTTGTGTATGCTTGACAGCCCACACTGCTCTGGAAGGATATGTACAGTAGATGAAACCATGTGAAATTAATGAACTATTAATGGGATGAACGCATGGAGGTAATATATGGTGTGTGATTACTGCAGTGAACTGAAGTATGCTAGCTAAGGAGACTACAACCAAAAGAAATATGTGTGTGCATGTACCCACCTAAAATAAATCCAAACCCACCATGTGTTAACTATGTGTGTGAAATATATGGTTGCCACCTCATCCCTTTAAACCCGAACACATATTAATTACACAGGTTCTGTGGCTGATTAAGGTGGTAATTAAACTCACTTGTTGCCTTATCTGCATTTAATTAGCCTCAGAACCTGTGTAATTCATATGTGTTCGGGTTTAAAGGGATGAGGTGGCAACTCTAGTGGAATATAATGTGTGAAACTAAAATGAACCTAAAGAGAGTTGAGTGTATGATATAAGGGAGCCTCTGTTTCCTTGTGTGTATGATAATGTGGTTGTGAGCATGCCTGGAATCCCTCTCGTGTGATATGGTCGCCTGGCCTTCACCTGGCTGCTATCCTTGGGCTGGATAGGATTCCTCTCCTCAGCCCCGGGAGAGATCATCCCTGTCCCCTGTCCTCCCTTGGACATAGGATGGGCGTCGCTATTGGATTGCTTTGTAAGTTTTAGACCTTTTTTTGAGAGATGGTTC
Source organism: Aquarana catesbeiana (assembly GCF_042186555.1). Taxonomy (NCBI): domain Eukaryota; kingdom Metazoa; phylum Chordata; class Amphibia; order Anura; family Ranidae; genus Aquarana; species Aquarana catesbeiana. The sequence goes on from NC_133332.1 coordinate 59,740,934, forward strand.
TCCATTTATAGGGTATCCTATACAGTTGTGCTCATAAGTTTACATACCCTGGCAGAATTTATGATTTCTTGGCCATTTTTCAGAGAATATGAATGATAAACACAAAAACTTTTTTCACTCATGGTTAGTATTTGGCTTATCAATCAACTGTGTTTACTCTTTTTAATTCATAATAACAAACAGAAACTACCCAAATGACCCTGATCAAAAGTTTACATACCCCAGTTCTTCATTTTATGTATTGCCCCCTTTAACATCAATGACAGCTTGAAGTCTTTTGTGGTATTTGTGGATGAGGCTCTTTATATTCTCAGATGGTAAAGCTGCCCATTACTCTTGGCAAAAAGCCTCCAGTTGCTGTAAATTCTTGGGCTGTCTTGCATGAACTGCATGTTTGAGATCTCCCCAGATTGACTCAATGATATTGAGGTCAGGACAAAACAGAAAATTCACCCTGGGACTTTGAGTGAGGTGAGCACAGTTTAGTCAATAAAGGTAACAGTAAATACAGTATAAAATTTATTCAAGTAGAGATAGTACATGCATTGATGTCATCAACAAATGCCAATTCATACGGGATACATATAAAAGAAATGATGGTACATATATGTATAAACCAACATAACACACAGACATCAAGTGTACCCGACACGTTTCACAAGACCCAGCTTGCTCTTCAAGGGTAGATGCGTATAAAATATACCTAGGATGAGAAGATACAAATTTGGTGTATAGCATGATATTATTACTATAGGCACAGGGTAAGAGGGGCCTTGGCACAAGAAACCCCACACTCACCACTAAACATAACCAAAACAGCAGATGTATAGCTCCCAGATGATGGCAGCAGGCTTCTCACCAGGGAGCTGAGAAAGCGGAGTCAGGCAAAACCCCACCCAGGGCCAAAAACAGAGGAAAAGCACAGCACGGATAGAAATTGTGTATCCCTAATGATCTCACTGTGTCCATGGAAAGTATTGGCTATAAACATAAAATATGTACCGTATTTATCGGCGTATAACACGCACCCCAAGTTTAGGAGGGATTTTTAAGGAAAAAAACTTTTAGGAGGGAAGTTTAAGAAAAAAACTTACATTTAAATGCCCATCAATGCAGCCTTATCAGTGTCCATCTGTAGCCTTGTCCCCCATTGCAGCCTTGTCCGTGTCCATCTGCAACATTGTCCCCCATGCAGCCTTGTCCCCCATTGCAGCCTTGTCCCCCATTGCAGCCATGTCAGTGTCCATCTGTACCTTGTCCCTGATTGCAGCTGTGTCCCTCATTGCAGTCTTGTCAGTGTCCATCTGCCTTGCCCTGTGTCGTTTGGCTTTTAATAATGGCGCCGCCGTTCTTGGGCGCTCCCGGCCATCCTCGGCGGCTCTTGTCCTCTCCTGTCGGCTTTCGGCCATTCTCGGCAGCTCTCGGCCGCTTTCGGCCATTCCCGGCAGCTCTCGGACGCTTTCGGCCATTCTCGGAGAATGGCCGAAAGCGGCTGAAAGTCGCCGAAAATGGCCGAAAGCGGCCGAGAGCCGCCGAGAGTGGCTGAAAGCGGCCGGGAGCCGCCGAGAATGGCCGAAAGTGGTCGAAAGCCGCCGAGAGCCGCCAAAAGGCTCACAATCGGCCGGGGATCGGCGTATAACACGCACCCACGATTTTCCCCTGATTTTAAGGGGAAAAAAGTGAGTGTTATACGCCGATAAATAAGGTATATCAGACAATCTCAAGTAACAGAGTAAAATAATTGTATAGTATGTATATATATATATATATATATATATATATATATATATATATATATACACACACACACACACAGTATCTCACAAAAGTGAGTGCACCCCTCACATTTTTGTAAATATTTTATTATATCTTTTCATGTGACAACACTGAAGAAATTATACTTTGTTAGAATGTAAAGTAGTGAGTGTACAGTTTGTATAACAGTGTAAATTTGCTGTCCCCTCAAAATAACTCAACACACAACCATTAATGTCTAAACCGCTGGCAACAAAAGTGAGTACACCCCTAAGTGAAAATGTCCAAATTGGGCCCAAAGTGTCAATATTTTGTGTGGCCACCATTATTTTCCAGCACTGCCTTAACCCTCTTGGGCATGGAGTTCAACAGAGCTTCACAGGTTGCCACTGGAGTCCTCTTCCACTCTTCCACGACGACATAACAGAGCTGGTGGATGTTAGAGACCTTGCGCTTCTCCACCTTCTGTTTGAGGATGTCCCACAGATGCTCAATAGGGTTTAGGTCTGGAGACATGCTTAGCCAGTCCATCACCTTTACCCTCAGCTTCTTTAGCAAGGCAGTGGTTGTCTTTGAGGTGTGTTTGGGGTCGGTATCTTGTTGGAATACTGCCCTGCGGCACAGTATCCGAAGGGAGGGGATCATGCTCTGCTTCAGTATGTCACAGTACATGTTGGCATTCATGGTTCCCTCAATGAACTGTAGCTCCCCAGTGCTGGCAGCACTCATGCAGCCGCAGACCATGACACTTCCACCACCATGCTTGACAGTAGGCAAGACACACTTGTCTTTGTACTCCTCACCTGGTTGCCGCCACACACACTTACCACCATTTGAATCAAATAAGTTTATCTTGGTCTCATCAGACCACAGGACATGGTTCCAATAATCCATGTCCTTAGTCTGCTTGTCTTCAGCAAAGTGTCTGCAGGCATTGTGCATCATCTTTAGAAGAGGATTTTTTCTGGGATGACAGCCATGCAGACCAATTTGATGCAGTGTGTGGCGTATGGTCTGATCATGGACAGGCTGACCCCCCACCCCTTCAACCTCTGCAGCAATGCTGGCAGCATTCATACGTCTATTTCCCAAAGACAACCTCTGGATATGACGCTGAGCACGTGCATTCAACTTCTTAGGTCAACCATGGTCATATGACACCGGGGAGGGAAAATGGCTAATTTGGCCCAATTTGGACATTTTCATTTAGGGGTGTACTCACTTTTATTGTCAGTGGTTTAGACATTAATTGCTGTGTGTTGATTTATTTTTAGGGGACAGAAAATTTACACTGTTATACAAGCTGTACACTCACTACTTTACATTGTAGCAAAGTGTCATTATATTTCTTCAGTGTTGTCACATGAAAAGATGTAATAAAATATTAACAAAAAATGTGAGGGGTGTACTCACTTTTGTGATATACTGTGTGTGTGTGTGTGTGTGTGTGTGTATATATATATATATATATATATATATATATATATATATATATGAAAGGCCTGAGCCAAGGATGGTGAGGACACGGAGACTGTAGGGGACAGTGGTAAAGAGATACCAAACCCTGACAAGAGTGACAGTGAAGAAATAAAACAAAAGAACAAGGGAAGAAAATAAAGTGGAAATGAAATGAAGGGCAGGTTAATAATAATAATAACAACAATAATAATAACACCTGTAATGCCAAAGAAAGGCTAAAGGTGAGTGCTCAGAGTGAGCCATGTGGAAACATGCGAGTATAAATGAATAGAATGAGTATGAATATATGGGTGGTAAGTCACAGCAGAGGACTTCCACAGATGTGTGTATCCTCAGTGAGAAAAACAAAGAGATTCACGCCACGCTTAGCCTCGATATATACCCCCGGAAAAAACAGAGAGGCTCCGCCCCCAATTCTATGTATGGATGACTGACATGTGAGCGCAGGAGGCGCTCACCATCGTCAGGGCAGTATCTGCGCACCTCCTAGGTCATCCAGATGACACAATACATCCAGCCACACTGACGCTGCAAAATCGGTTAGGAGACTGGGATGGCCACTCCAGAACCTTCACTTTAGCCAATGACAGGTTGACTTGGCCTTGTGCTTTGGATCATTGTCATGTTGGAATGTCCAAGTAAGTCCCATGCGCAGCTTCCTGGATGATGAATGTTCCTCAAGTGTTTTTTGATAACATACTGCATTCATCTTGCCATCAATTTTGACCAAATTTTCTGTGCCTTCCTTTGTAGCTCACACATCCCCAAAACATCAGCGATCCACCTCCGTGTTTCATCATAGGCCTTGTTGACTCCTCTCCAATTGAAGTGTTTATGGTTGTGGCCAAAAAGCTCAATTTTGGTCTCATCACTCCAAATGACTTTGTGCCAGAAGGTTTGAGGCTTGTCTCTGTGCTGTTTGGCGTATTGTAAGTGGGATACTTTGTGTCATTTGCATAGAAACGGTTTTCTTCTGGCGACTCGACCATGCAGCCCATCTTTTTTTCAAATGCCACCTTATTGTGCATCTTGAAACAGCCACACCACATGTTTTCAGAGAGTCCTATATTTCACCTGAAGTTATTTGTGGGTTTTTCTTTGCATCCCGAACAATTTTCCTGGCAGTTGTGGCTGAAATTTTAGTTGGTCTACCTGACCGTGGTTTGGTTTCAACAGAACCCCTCATTTTCCATTTCTTGATTAGAGTTTGAACACTACTGACTGGCATTCTCAATTCCTTGGATTTCTTTTTATGTCCTTTTCCTGTTTTATACAATACAACTACCTTTTCCCGCAGATCCTTTGACAATTCTTTTGCTTTCTCCATGACTCAGAATCCAGAAACATCAGTACAGCACTGGATGAAAGATGCAAGGGTCTGTCAGGAGTCCAGAAACTCATTGACCTTTTATACACAAACTAATTACAAGCAAACACATCACAGGTGAGGATGGTTACCTTTAATAGCCATTCAAACCCCTTTGTGTCAACTTGTGTGCATATTATCAGGCCAAAATCTCCACGGTATGTAAACTTTTGATCAGGGTCGTTTGGGTAGTTTCTGTTGTCATTACAGTTGATTGATAATAAATGGCTTCAGTCAAACACTAACCATGAGTGAAAGAAATGTTTGTGTGTTATCATTCATATTCTCTAAAAAATGGCCAAGAAATCATAAATTCTGCCAGGGTATGTAAACTTATGAGCACAACTGTATTTAAAGATATGTTATTGATTTAATTTCAGAGCATTTTACTCCTGATGAGTGGTGTGAGCAATGAAATGTGCGTCGAGTTCACTTTGAACTGATGTCCAAACAAGTTTGGCTCACCAAGAGCAATTGTTCATGTTTATTTAATTATTATCAATGGATGAGTGATTTATGAAACTGTACTATTAATCATGTTGTATTTTACTTTATATAATAATTGTATATCTATGCCAGTGAACTGTTATTTATAGTATATTTTGTCCTTTTACCAAAGATTATTGATACTTTTTAACTTGATTTGGAATCAATAAATCATTTAATGATCAATATGAGTAAGGTATTTATATGACATGCCTCATATAAAGTCCCATTCTTTCCTCTTTCTTGTACTAATCGCTGTAGCCTGGTCGATGCTCATATCTCCAAGGATGACATGCACATTACCGATCTCTACCAAGCGAGTGCAATACTTTTTCCATTGATAACGGTATCAGTTTTGACAGTCTACATTTAGATGGAGGCACCCTCTGCTTCTGTTTGTTTCTATGTGTATCCATGCACACTTGTCGATTTACTAAAACTGGAGAGTGCAAAATCTGGTGCAGCTGTACATTGAACCCAATCAGCTTCTAGGTTTTAGGCCTCATGCATACTGGATGTTTTTACAGCAGCTGTTTTTGGCTGTAGACTTTTTTTCTACAGTCATTAAACTCTCCATGTTATCCTATGAGTCCATGCACACATAGGCTGTTATCAGCAGTTTTGGGCAGTGGCGTTTTTGAGCAGTAAAAAAACCCCCAAAACTAGTGGGTTCTGAGGGGAGTTTTTCAGCTGTAAAAACGCTCTAACACCCAAACGTCGGCCACCAGCGTTTTTTAATGTTTTGATCCACTGAAAAAAAAAATTAAAAAATTTATTTTTTTCTTCAAAAAAACCCACTAAAAAACGCTAATAAACGCTCTTGCAAAAACGTTAAATTTGAAAAACTCACTGCACAGCTACTGGCGTTTTTCTAACGTTATCTTAACGTCCAGTGTGCATGAGGCCTGAGGCCGGGTTTACACTGGTGCAACACGACAGCCGTCCTTCTTTGGATCCGACTTTGCCCTGTGACTTGAAGCCGTCATACGTCCGACTTTCAATGAACAGGGATCCAACTTGGATCCCTGCCAAAACCAGGCACTGTGTTTAGTATGAATCTTGAGGGGGAACTCCACGCCAAATTTTAAATAAAAAAACGGCATGGGTTCCCCCTCCAAGAGCATACCAGGCCCTTCGGTCTGGTATGGATTTCAAGGGGAACCCCCTACGCCGATAAATTGGCATGGGGGCCCCCAAAATCCATACCAAACCCTTATCTGAGCTCGCAGCCTGGCAGGTCAGGAAAGGGGGTGGGGACGAGCGAGCGCGCCCCCCCCTTGAACCGTGCCAGGCCGCATGCCCTCGCAAGGGGAGGAGACCGATCGGTGTTCCTCTGTACTGGGAACACACGATCGGTCTCCTCTCCCCTGACAGGACATGGATCTGTGTGTTTACACACACAGATCCACATCCCGGCTCTGTTACTGGCAATTGCAGGTGCCCAACAGACATTGCGGCTGCTGGGCACGTGCATCGCGCCCCCTAGACGACTGGGAATTAGGGTTGCCACCTTCTCTTCAAGACAAACCTGAACACTTTAGCGGCAAAGGCACACAGCAATCTTTTTAAAGAGGGAATGCTGGTGTAAAGGGGAGCTCTCATGTAAGGAGGTTTCTGCTCACCAAAATTACGTGGCCCGGGGAGGGGGGCCCCACGCAGTAGGGGGTATCTGCATCACATGGGGTGATTAGGGTGTGCCGAGGCATACCCAGCACACCCTGTGTGCACACCTATAGGTCTGAATCCTGGACAGGTGGCAACCCTACCGGGAATCCCTCCTGCGGACGTCATTTGACTATGGGGCGGAGTAGGGAGTGGTCAAGCAGGAAAATCTTCCGGTCTGTAAGTGGTTAAAAAAAAAAAAAAGTACTTGTGGGTTTTACTATTTTTAGGGTTTAATTCTCCTTTTAAGGGGGTGTGTCCAATGCCTACATATTTTGCTAATAGGTGTCTCTCGTTCCTATCTAAAAAAAAAGTTGGGGGGTATGGGGATTTGAGTAGGAATCTGAGACTAAGCACAGCCCGGGATAGAGCTTGCAGCACTGGGATCCTGGGAGGAAATGAGGATGCTGGGTGTAGTATGAGGCTGCAGCCTATCACTGTTTGTATCACTCAGACCTGAGCCAATCATACCATGGGGGAGGGGCTAACACTCACCTGAAGTCTGATCTCTGCCAGGTAGACAAAATAGACTGATTTTCCTGGGTAGGGGAGGCAGAACTCTCTAATCTCTGTGAACAGAAACAAGTACAGTGACCTTTGTTATTCCAGCGTCCGCGCTTATCATATGGGAGGAAGAGCTCCATATCACATTACATACATGCTGTACAACCTGTTGTATGCACAACATGCATACCTCCCACTGCCTTCCTACATGGGAAAGAGGAACATCTAATAGTGGAATTAGAAGAAATCCGCCTGACACTAAACCACAGGCTTTACTGCATTTCCTGACTCCTGACACAGTCTACAAATGATATGAAACAAACAAAAACAAGTGTAAAAATCTGTACAACAGTGTAGAGCTTGCACATGTAGTCTATATAAATTCTCAATAAAATATGCTTTGCGTGTGCACCAGTTAATACAACAATTGAGTTTATCTTGCCATTAGCAGTAGAATTATGAGTGCAAAAATCGACAATGAATTGTATAACTTTGGCATACTATTGTTCACTGGCACACCAGTTGTCTAATGCTGGAAAAAGTGACATTAATGACACTGGTGCAACTTGTCATGCGATTTGACAGTTCCAAACCGCATAACAAGTCGTACCCAATTGCTGGCAATGGAACCGTTCATATCGCCACAACTTATGTCACAGCGATTATGAAAAAGGTTCCTGCTCTACTTTTTGCCGATTTTCATTGTGACTTGCATAGACTGCTGACAAATGAAGTAGAAAACTGGCAATTAATTTGGCAGTGCAAATCGCACTGATGTGCGGCTTTAAAATCACCCTGAAGTAGCACGTTTTCAAAGTTGCACTGGTGTGAACGCTCTTTCACAGACGTGAAATTCTAAAGCAGTCTTAAAGCGTATTAACGCACCTATATTGTTAATGAGCATTTTGGATGTGTTTTACAGACATTCATGTTGCGTCGGGCAACACTCCTCAAACACCTTTGTAAGATATGTTTTTTTTATTTTGTACAAGGCTAAAATGGGAAATGATTACTTTTGACACTTTGCAACTGCATAGCTCCCAACTGTCCCTGATTACGAGGGACTGTCCCTGATTTGGAACAAAGTCCCCCTGTCCCTCTTTCCTCCTCATTTGTCCCTCATTTTGGTCTGATCTATATAACTGTATATAAAATGCAACACTTTAGATGATTCACAGTGACAATAGGAACTATCAGTGTTAAAGAGGAAGTAAACCCCGATGGATTTTACTTCCTCTTTTACTCTTTTGCTCCCCAAAAGGCCTGCAAATTAAAAACATAATGGGCTAGTATGTGTCGCATACTAGCCCATTATATGACACTTACCTGCAAACAAAGCCTGCGCTGTCCCCTGTGCAGGCCGCGTCCATCTTTTCCCCTCTTTCTTCTAGGGCCATGGACTCCGACTCTGTGACTGGCCGAAGTCGCATGACGGTACGTCAGTCACAGCACATGCTGTTGGAAGAAACAGCAAGGTGGTCCGTTTCTTCACAGCGCATGCGCCGATGACTACATTGGCGCACTACAAGTGAAATATCTCCTAAACGGTGCATGTTTAGGAGATATTTCCAGTATCTATAGGTAAGCCTTATTCTAGGCTTACCTATAGATAAAAGACAAACAAAAGGATTTACAACCACTTTAAGTTGCATTCATCTGTTTGTGAATAAAGCTAGATTCCGCGTATACACGATCGGACTATGGTGTGATCGTGTGTAGGCAAGTCCGTTTCAGCGGAACTTCGTCGAAAAGTCTGTCAGAGTACTCTGACGGAAAGTCCGCTAGTGTATAAGCGGCATAAGGATTAAACTGAAGGCAATTACCAGTACTTTTGAGATGTGCTTGTTATCACACACAATTAATTAAATAAGAAATAAGACTTCTATCATAAATCAGAAGCTTCCACATGCCTAGTCTTGAATTATGGCACTTGTTTGATGCAAGGAAGCTGAGCCAAAAGTCATGCCATCCATTGCCCCTGTTGTAAAAACTGCCTTTACAATTCTGGCAACATTGTCACCAGTTATGAAAAGAATGGCACACCAAGCAGTATTTTATGAAAGGTAGGCTTGCTCTCATTTTTCTATTTTTTTCCAGGCAAAATGTTTAAGGAAATTTAAGTGTAGGTTACCAAAGGTGATAATTTTTATCTAGGTGTAGGCTCACATAAATGTATCTAAAAATCATAGCCTCTATGATTTTTATGTGTGCTTGAGTGGTCAGTTTTCATCCTTTGGCTGGCCATTCAGAGGAACAGAACTTAAGACACACAGCATGCCTGTATTGGGTAGTCTGTTCAAACACCATGCCCCTCGACCAATTACAACCTGCCACTGGCACACACCTCCTCCCAATCACAGACTGCCTCTTGAACACACCCCCTGCTTATGCACAGCCTACATCTTTGTCAGAAACCATGAATCAGACTGAGACAGAAGTACAGTTAAATCACACTTGTTTAATAATAATAAGAAAAGGTAAACAGAGTAAATGTAGTCAAAACATAGCCAGTGTTCAGGAACCAGAACGGATAGTCAGACAAGCCAAAACGTCAGGGAGCCAGAGATGAACGTAGTAGAACAGCAAGAAGGAATGTCAGCCAAGCAAGTAGTCTTTAACAGGAACACAGGAGAGCGTCTCTAGAGATGTGACCAAGGCAAAGGCAGAGATCATCTGGGCTGGATGGCTTAAGTAGGCAGGACTGACGAGCAGGATCATCAACAGGTGAGTCACTGTGGAGAGATAGGAGCTGGCAATTAGCTGACAGCTGAGCGGCCAGCTTTGAGAAGGAAGGGCTCACCCCAGCCCTGACAATTTTTCCTTCAGGCTGAACTGACTATGGAATGCAGACACAGGTTGTGTCTACACAGTGTCTAGTAACCATACCTCCCACCATCAGGAAGAAGAGATGCATGGTCAAATGACTGAGCTTTTTAAAGTGTTTGTAAAGTCTTGTTTTTTCTGTTGTATGAAAATAAAAAACATGTTATACTTGCTCCGTGAAATGGTTCTGCACAGAGCAACCCGGATCCTCCTCTTCTTGGGTCCCTTTTCATGGCTTTTGGCCCCTTCCCCCCCGTCGAGTGCCCCCACAGCAAGTAGCTCGCTATGGGAGCGCCTGAGCTGAGCTGCAGCTCCGTGTGTCCATTCAGACATGGAGCCGCGATTCGGCCCACCCCCTCTCTCTCCTGATTGGCTAAGTGACTTTGACAGCAGCGGGAGCCAATGGCGCCGCTGCTGTGTCTCAGCCAATCAGGAGGGAGAATCCCAGAAAGCCAAGGCACTTGTGCAACATCGCTGGACAGGGATGGGCCTCAGGTAAGTATTAGGGGGGCTGAGGGGGGCTGCAGCACACAGAAGGCTTTTTATCCTAATGCACAGAATGCACCTTCTACCTTTACAGTCACTTTAACTTTGCAAAAAAGGGTACAAAGATCATTTCTGAAGCTAAGCAAAAGCAGTTAGGGTGTCTGCATACAACATTGTGTGTTCACAACTACTTTAAATATTACTTTTAATCTCTGATATGTTTCAAATATAGGCTTTTCTGATGTTTTCATGGTTAGTTGTGTTCCTTCTGTGTGACATTACATAAAACATTTATTATGCTGCCTTTTATGGTGCTGAATATATCTTTGCTGATTGTCAACCTAAAGGTGCCTGCCACTTGTTGACAAAGCAAACACTTATCCCATAAATGGGCTATTTGTCATGGGAACATTTAACCTCTAACAACATTCCTGTTGCTGGTTGCATGCGGAAGTCAGGTGAGTATAATTAGCAAAGTGGCGGGTCATGTGGGATGTCAGCATCAATATATAGCACCAGCCATCCTCCGATGACTTGGACTTTGACCATTGTCTTTCTCTTCTTAGATCTTCTATGAATTGACAAAGATATACAAGTTTTATCTGTGTGCTGTGAAATCTTCAGACATTGGTCTTTTTATTGCTGGCTTTCATACAAAGAAATGTAACATATCTATCTGTCTTTCAAAGATACTACTCAAATAAATCACCTTTTTAGCATGAGCGGGTTTCTTCAGGGGCTCTGTTCCCTTCATAGTCGAATCCTTAGCGTATTCCTGGGATATTTCGATTTTACAATTTTTTGTGCTTCTGGGTACATTATTACTATAAACTATAGTTTAAGCATAAGCACACATATTATATTCTTATTGCAATGGTTGCATTGAAGTTTAGCTTTGGCTAAAACATTTCCATATAGTGTTGGTTTGAAACCTCTGTGAGATGTGCTTACCAGGGACAAACACAGAATTTTGTTTATTGTTCCTCTTATGCCCCATACACACTATCAGACTTTCCGCCGAGAAATGTTGGATGTGAGCTTGTTGGCTGAAAGTCGGACCGTGTGTATGCTCCATCGAGCATTTGTCGGACTTTCCGCCAACAAATGTTGGCTAGCAGGTTCTCAAATTTTCCGCCAACAAAATTTTGTTGTCGGACTTTCCGATCGTGTGTACACAAGTCCGTTGCACAAAAGTTCACGCATGCTCGGAATCACTTACGAGCCGGAAGCGCTCAGTCTTGGAAAACTAGTGTTCGCAATGGAGATATCACATGACTATTGAACTTCCTTTTTCTAAGCTCGTCGTACGTCTTGTACGTCACCATGTTCCCACGTTCGTAATTGTTGGCCTACATTTGTGTGACCGTGTGTATGCAAGATAAGTTGGAGCCAACATCCTTCGAACAAAATTCCATGGTTTTGTTGTCGGAATGTCCGATCGTGTGTACGGGGCATTAGAGAAACCTCTTGTCTTCATTGCCAAAATCATCAAGTAAAGGGAAATCCTTCCAAATGTGAATGCACAGAGCAATGGAAAGGTCACAGACGTTGTGGTTCTTCTCCAGCCCATCCACAGCTAAAAAATTTTTACATTTTGCATGTTTGTTGTATAATATTTATTTTATTATTTAGGACCAAGTTACACCATTGAGGTGTGTTATTCCATTCATTTACGTGGATGCACCAAAACACTCTAAAAATGTACCATTCCTGTGCAATGTATCACATTACAGAGGAGCTGGCAGTAAAATGTCTTTACCTTTAAAACCACTTTAAGTGATTTGGTAACTGGTGGTGGGCCCCAAAGAAATAAAACGGTTCCGAATTTAGAATTTTTTATTTTGAATAGCATAATGAACATTTTCCTCCTGCAGCCGCTAAATTTCAGCAGGAGGGAGAAGAGGAAAAGCCGGCTTTCAGTTTTTGCAGGAGGAAAATGGGGAGGATCAGTTCCCACCAACTCGCTCGTTCAAGTGTAACACAGATTGTGACAGGGAGGCTGCACGGGCGCGGAATGGGGCGGGCTCGCCATTGTGACCCCTTGAAACTCCACTAGTGGTTAAGGGTGTGTGGTAAAAACACGTCTCAAGTATGGGGTTTTGCCTTCCCCCAAACCGCAAATGTAAACAAGCCCTTACTGTCCTAAGCCCCCTATAAGGTTGCTTTTACACTGATGTGCTGTGGTTTACCCAAACTGAAAGTGCTGTGTTGCGCACCTGTGGCTTTCCTGCAAATTAGCTGACTTTTGCCATAGACTTCTATTATATCTTGCAGGTGTGGTGCATTCTCTGAAAGTGCATCAAACTCGCAGGATATAATATAAGTCTATGGCTCAGTGCCCCTAACCCTCAGGAAAGCCACAGGTGCACTGCACTACACCTGCGAATCACCCTAATAGCCCCTTTTTAAAAGTGCTATTAGGCCCATTGCAATACTATGTGATGTTTATTAAACTGATCTTTTTTTTCTTTTGCTGACATCACTCTCCTGGCTGCTAGAAAGGTTCTAGATGATGTGAACTTGTTATCACTCTGGGACAGGAGCCGACGCTAAAAAGGAAACATCGGCTTTTGTGGCTCCTGCTTACTCCGCTGCCGGTCCCAGCTCCATGCACTCTGATGCTCTGGGATGGTGGATGGGCAACCCATGAGCTGGGCTTCCTGATCCACCATCCCAGAGCATGAGGTCACAGGCTACATCAGAGGGCCCTGCGGGCCACAGGTTGAGCCTTCAATAAAGTACAATGGGGTATCATAAAGAATGAATGGCACTGCCTCGCAGCAACACGTTACCATAAAGAGATATCTAGATTCTCCAATTGGCTGTTATCAGTATTTTACTGCAATAAATCAGCATCGACATCGTTGACCAATAACGGCTGCAATAAAACTTCAGACATGGGTTTGTTGGACCAGTTCTAAAGCAATGCTTGTTGTGTCAAAGGCTTCTGAGCAGGTCAGAGATTCTACATGACCAGCCTAGGCTGTGGCCTACAGTAGCACATACCCTCCCCATACATCATAATACTGACTGTTGGGAACACATTTCCACAAGAACACATCACTCACTTTTATTTGGTATATTAGCTAGTGATCACACACTATTTAAAAAACCTTTGTCTTCTACATATTTATTGGGGATTAAAGGGGTTGTAAACCCTCGTGTTTTTTCACCTTAATGCATCCTATGCATTAAGGTGAAAAAACTTCTGACACTGACAAGCCCCCCCCCGTTTTACTCAACTGAGCCCATTCGTTTCCACGGCTCTAACTCTCTGCCCATTGTCTCGGCTCTTGATTATATAGATTGATAGCAGCGCAGCCATTGGCTCCCGCTGCTGTCAATCAAATCCTATGACGCAGGCGTCGGGGGCGGGGCCCAGTCCGGCATTCTGTGTCTATGGACGCAAATGCTGACTCTGGAGCGCGTCTGCATGGTAACTCCCAGGGAGAGCGCTTCTCCTAGGGGGTTTTCCGATGCGGGGAGGAGCTGATAGCGCCACCGGGAGACCCCAGAACAGGTGGATCGGGGCCACTCTTTGCAAAATGAACTGCACAGTGGAGGTAAGTATGACATGTTTGTTATTTAAAAGAAAAACAAAAAACAAGGGTTTACAACCCCTTTAAGCATTACGTGTATTTATTTATGTATTTATATTTTATTAATTTTCATATTACATATTATAAATAATTTAACACAAAGAAAACAATTCAGTGTGTGTAGATAAAAATGATTTATTATCACATAATCCTATCATTCAAAAGCTCTCCCATGTTTCCATTTTCAATATCCCTTCCATGAAGGCATCATCGTGGTTCCACATACATTTGGTAGGATCTAACTATAACACCATTTTTGCCGGGTTCTGGGGTTATCTCGATATCTTCTGGAGCTCTGTTTGTCTTCAAATGTAACTTCTGCAGTATAGTGGTAAGGAAAATAAAGATCTCCATTTGTGCCAGACCCTCTCCAAGGCAATTTCTCTTCCCTATGGGTAACATAATAGTCTGTTATAAAAATAACCATCATAAATGGACTTAAAGGAAATCTGTTATGAATGAAAATGTTTCTGACCTCCACCAACCCCACCTTGTAAGATATAGGAGAGGTTATACCAACTGTACAGATTATACAGCTGCACTAAGGGCCCTATGGGGTCCATGTTTATTGGATGTGGGTCTGATGGATGCTGTGACCACTTCCACTTCCACTGTCACACAGACTTGGACACTGCTCACTTCTGCCTCACTATCAATTTACAGTGCCTTGAAAAGGTATTCATACCCCTTGAAATGTTCCTCATTTTGTCACATGTATGTTACAACCAAAAACGTAAATGTATTTTATTGGGAATTTATTTGATAGACCAACACAAAGTGGCACATAATTGGGAAGTGATAGGAAAATGGTAAATGGTTTTCAATTTTTTTTTACAAATAAATATGTGAAAAGTGTGGCGTGCATTTGTATTCAGCCCCCTTTACGCTGATACCCCTAACTAAAATCTAGTGGAACCAACTGCCTTCAGAAGTCACCTAATTAGTAAATAGAGTCCATCTGTGTGTAATTTAATCTCAGTATAAATACAGCTGTTCTGTGAAGCCCTCAGAGGTTTGTTAGAGAACCTTAGTGAACAATCAGCATCATGAAGGCCAAGGAACACACCAGACAGGTCAGGGATAATGTTGTGGAGGTTTAAAGCAGGGTTAGGTTATTAAAAAATATCCCAAGCTTTGAACAGCTCATGGAGCACTGTTCAATCCATCATCTGAAAATAGAAACAGTATGGCACAACTGTAAACCTACGAAGACATGGCCATCCACCTAAATTGACAGGCCGGGCAAGGAAAGTATTAATCAGAGAAACAGCCAAGTGGCCCATGGTAACTCTGGAGGAGCTGTAGAGATTCACAGCTCAGGCGGGAGGATCTGTCCACAGGACAACTATTAGTCGTGCACTCCACAAATCTGGTCTTTATGGACAAGAAGAAAACCATTGGTGAAAGAAAGCCATAAGAAGTTCTGTTTGCAGTTTGCGAGAAGCCATGTGGGGGACACAGTAAACATGTGGAAGAAGGTGCTCTGGTCAGATGAGACCAAAGATGAACTTTTTGGCCTAAAAGCAAAATGCTATGTATGGCGGAAAACGAATACTGCACATCACCCTGAACACACTATCCACACTGTTTTCTTCAGCAGGGACAGGGAAGCTGGTCAGAGTTGATGGGAAGATGGATGGAGCCAAACACAGGGCAATCTTATGCCGTGTACACACGACCGGACTTTCCGGCAGAATAGACTCCGACGGTCTTTCCATCCAATCGTTTAGAACGCGATGACATACGACGGGACTAGAAAAAGGAAGTTCAAGGAAGTTCAATAGCCAGTAGCCAATAGCTGCCCTTGCGTCGTTTTTTGGTCCATCGGAATAACATACAGACGAGCGGTTTTCCGGATAGGAACTGATTCCGTCGGAAAGATTTTGAAACATGTTCTATTTCTAGGTCCGCCAGTTATTTATAAAGAAAAAGTCAGATGAAGCCCACACACGATCGGAATGTCCGACGGAATGATTCCGTCGGACCTTTTCTGCCAGAAAGTCCGGTCATGTGTACACGGCATAAGAAGAAAACCTGTTAGAGTCTGCAAAAAGACTTGAGACTGGGACGGAAGTTCACCTTCCAGCACTACAATGACCATAAACATACAGCCAGAGCTACAATGGAATGGTTTAGATCAAAGCATATTCATGTGTTAGAATGACCCAGTCAAAGTGCAGACCTAAATCCAATTGAGATTCTGTGGCAAGACTTGAAGAGTGCAGTTCACAGACACTCTCCATCCAATCTGACAGAGCTTGAGCAATTTTGCAAAGAAGAATGGGCAAAAATTTCACTCTCTAGATGTGCAAAGCTGTTAGAGACATCCCCAAAAAGACTTGCAGCTGTAATTGCAGCGAAAGGTGGTTCTAAAAAGTATTGACTCAGAGGGCTGAATACAAATGCACACCACACTTTTCAGAAATGTATTTGTAAAAAAATGTGAAAACCATTTATCATAGTTACATAGTTAATCAGGTTGAAAAAAGACACAACTCCATCCAGTCCAACCATAAATGATTTTCCTTCCACTTCACAATTATGTGCCACTTTGTGTTGGTCTATCACATAAAATCCCAATAAAATACAATTACGTTTTTTGGTTGTAAAATGACAAAATGTGGAAAAATTTCAAGGGGTGTGAATACCTTTTAAAGGCACTGTAAAACCAGTGAATATGACTTTTCACCTGAACAATAGTTAAATAGGGGGCCAAAAATTCATCTTACACAGAGGCCCCTTCATGACTCTCTGCCACTGCTAGTTTACATATTCCAGGGCAGTTTAGGTAAGCCTTCTGCTTAATGAGAAGTCACTGACCTACAGCAAATATTCAGCTTAGAAGTTCCAACTTCTACTTGTTGAATCTTGTGTATGAGTCTAAATCCTATCAGGGCATCTGTGTGTTCTTCCTGTGTTTTGTGGACCAAGTGTGTGTTATGCCACATACACACGGTCGGACTTTTCGTCTACAAAAGTCAGACGGACGCCGACGGACTAAAGCTGGCTGACAATCCGATCATGTGTGGGCTTCCCCGGACTTTCAGCAGACTTTTCCAGCCGCAAATCTGACGGACTTTAGATTTGAAACATGCTTCAAATCTTTACGTCGTAACTACGCCGGACCCAGAAATCCACTCGTCTACGTGCTAGTCCGACGGGCAAAAACCCACGCTAGGGCAGCTATTGGCTACTGGCTATCAACTTCCTTATTTTAGTCCGGTGTACGTCATCACGTACGAATCCGTCGGACTTTTGTGTGATCGTATGTAGGCAAGTCCGTTCGTAAGAAAGTCTGCCGCAAGTCCGCCAAAAGTCCGTCGAAAGTCTGTCGGACAGGCTGTCGAACTTTTGTAGCCGAAAAGTCCGACCGTGTGTACGCGGCATTATACTGTATTTGGGGGAGCACAGTGGCTTAATAGTTTGCACTCCTGTGTTGCAGCACTAAGGTGCTTAGTTTGAATCTAACCAGGACACTACTTGCATTAATTCTGCATGTTCTTCTTGCGCTAGCATGGGTTTCCTAGTCTGTGTGTGTGTGTGTGTCTATACGAGTTAGGGACCTTAGATTTATAAGCTCCTTTGGGGTAGGGAAAAATGTGTAAATAGTCAGTGCTATATAAATACTTGTAACAAATAAATAAAACAGTGGCAGTATGTCTGTGAAGAGTATCATTTATTGAGGTCACGATATAGCTTGTAGTTAGGCACAGTCAACTGGACTTGTTTCGTCATGTTGAAGACGTTTCATAGCTTATGCAAGTCAGTTCTTCAGTTCCAGTAAGTGTCAGGAAGATACCCCAAAATGTATATCAATTCCCTTAAGACACCTTATTCACAGGACAGGACAGGACAACCTTCACCCCTCCTATCATTTAATTGATATCAAAATGTACACATTCCATGGTGGTTGGATTAAGGTTTCTTAGGGTCTAGATACTGTATGAATGCTGTGATATCTTTATGACACTTATTCGCTGGACAGTCACTGGACCTGGAGAAGTGGCTTGGATGATCTAAAAATGTCTTAAACATTTCAAAAGTCCAGTTAAATGTGACCAACTACTACTAGCTAAACCATGACCTAGATAAATGAGAACCTTCACAGACGTACTGACGCTGTATTTACAGGGCATTTTTGTGACACTCACTGGGATTGAAGAAGTGGCTTGGATAAGCTACAAAATGTACAGCACGAACTGTTCATTTTTAATAAAAAAAAAATTGTAAATGCAATATTGATCACATTTTGTTATTTTACCGAAAGAGAATGGTACAAAGGCTTCATTATTCTTAAACTGTCCATTTTCATCCAGGAAGTGTCCAGGGTCAAATTTTTCCGGTTGCCTAAAATACTTAGGGTCCTTTAGGACTGAGGAAAGCAGAAGGGAGACTGTTGTATCCTAAAATGTAAGAAGTTGGATACATTACTGGCAATAATACTTACTGTCATAACCTAGCACATACATCAGTTAATGTAACCTATTACAAGTTTTAAATATGCTCTTTTTATAAAGATTTTCACAGAACTTACTCATTTATAATTGAACTAATGTTCTGCTTCTTTCATAATTCCTTCCTGTGTATTATGCAAATTAGTTTTTTTAAGTACAATTTCTCTATGTACCAATATACCATTAATATACCCCTGTTGTAGAAAAAAATGTCTTTACATTCTGGAGAAGGTATTGCCTCAGTCTCTGTTTTCTTCTTTAGAAAACTCCTTCGTGTCTTCCTGGTATTCATCCTGCAGGATGCCAGAGCTGTTAGTAGAATGAAGACGTTCTTCAGCAGCTGACCTCATTGAAACACACCCTGCACCTGCCCTCCTCCTCCAGGAGATTGCTCCCATTCACCTCATCACTACCTTGGTTCAGTCCAGAGAGGTAAAGCACACCTTATTCTTTGCTGCAGTAAGGCAGTGCATGATGGGATATGATGTTCCCTGGATGGTTACAAAATGCTACAGAAAGCCAGGATTCACAATGCATCTTTTGAAACTTTGAAAAAAGAGGATGCAGATTCAAGGCTGCCATGGACAAGGTAAGTGAGAGATAAGCACATTGGAATGGCTTGGCCAGAAAAGACATTAAAAAGACTTCTATTAGGAAAAGTGAAATTCAGCCTGAAAAGGTGAACTTACCCTTTAAGGAGTTTGGATTTACAGAAGGATTTTTCTGAGGTTGTAATTTATGAAAAGTTTAGTTTCAAACACAAAGCTAGCTAAATACAAAACTAGTAGGGGAGCCTATAGTGCACAACCTGTTAATCATCAACAGCAAGGGGTTTAGGACAACTTTTTTACCACAAAGGAACCCTTAAAATAATATTCAGGTTTCAGGGAACCCCTGAAAATTCAATTAAAAAGGGTCACTGGGAAGAATTCCACCATTATAAAAAAGCTGGTGACTGCCAAGTAGGGTGGGACCAAAACAATGCAGGTACCATGACAAGGGGGGTCAATGTGTCACATCTAAAGGAACCCCCACCAGCCTCTGGAGGAACCCTGCTTAGGAATTGCTGACTTAGGATATATCGAAGGATAATTCCTTATAGCTATATATTGTGACAAGGGGTTGTGTATCGTGTAACCCAAAAAATTCACTGCCCTATGCAATCTATTTAGTCAAAAGATGAATTTTGGTTGAATGCTGGAAGATTTTACACTAAGCATTTGCATTTTACTTTGCACAGGTTTTATGGATGGATTTAACTACTGCTGAAAAATGGAAAATCACTTGAGCCAAGTCTTAATTCAGCAATCACATGCTGAGTATGGGGAAAGTTGTACACATTTTGAACAATTTGAATTGTTTCAAAGAGAACATGACTGTTATAGACATGGAACAGGAAAAGCTCTGGACCTGAAGAGTGTACAGATTTTCAAAAAATCAACAGGGAAAATGCTATATGGACATGTTGGAATGCTGTTCTGTTTTAAACATGGTATGAAAAAAGGGCAGTAACTGAGAATCAATGGTGTTCCATTGGTTTAGAAGGTAAACTGCACACAACTTCTTCTGACCTTTGGTATGTTGTACCCTCGGAATACTGTATCTTTGTTGGCTGAGTGTGGAAGTCCCAAGGGAACTATGTCAGCAAATCTCTGAATCTCATGAATCACAGCATCTGTGTATGGCATCCTAATACGATCTTCCATAGAAGGAGATCGACTCTGCCCAATGACGTTATCTATCTCCTCCTGCATTTTTCCTGTGCAGACACAGAAAAAAAAAATATTTGTGAACATGCATGTTTAAAAAAATGAGTTAAGCAGTTTACTAATTTCGAGAGAGTAATGGAAGATTGGAATGTATTTTGTGAGTTTAAAGAAAATATTCAATGTACGCCATGCTACCGATTAAAGGGTCAGTAGTAACACTCAGGCAGAAACAGTTTAAGACAGAATGGGGCTCGATTTGGCTGTGGATGATTCCGATTTTCACTTGACAAATATAGATGTCACAACAGAGGCTAAACAATTTGAAAGGACTCATTACTGCTGTCAGGTGCCTGGACCTGAACTCGGGACCTTGGCTGTTTATGGCAGTAACTCTTCTCGTTGAGCCACCTGAGATGCTGGATAGGTCCCTTGACAATTCTTAGAATGATCCTGCCTTGAACCTTGTTTCTCTTGAACATTGAACCCTTTGCTCCTCCAATGAAATTCCTGATTTAAGGCATATTTCTGCACTTCCTATTTGCCAGATTATTATGCTTTCTTCAGCCAATATCTCACTCTGGTAACTCCTTCTGCAACTTGTTAATGACCTTTACCTTGCTCCTTGACTACGCTTCTACTTGATGCCAACCTGCAACCGCTTGTTACTGGCCTTTGGCTTGTTTACTGACTACGCTTCTTGATGATCCCTACCTGCTATATCTGCAACTGGACCCCAACTTGCTCACCTCCTGGTGGGGTGATCCTGAGAACCGCAACCTGGTACTAACATGCAGGGAAAGCTATCTCCACCATCAGGAGCTCTGGTGAATGCCAGTTAGTACTTAGACCCTGCACCTTGGGTGAGCTCTCGTGATCCGCCAGGGTGAGTTGCTTGTATATCTGTCCTGCTGGTCGTTGGGTGCTTCTCTTCTGCTATAGCATAGCTACTGGTCCCCAAGCCTGATTCCAGACCATGACAACTGCACATAGATCATTTCTGCCATGATGAAATCTTTCTAGACAAAGATTAATAGTTGATTTTCTCTTTAGAAACTGGACCTTTAGCTCATGTTCACTATTTCCATTTGTTAGCCACATTTAGGTTGGTCAATCACATGGGTAAGGCACACAACTAGGGTAAGATCTTATGCTGTCCCTATTTTTTAGTAAGAGATCTACCTCCCTATAGACATAGTGAAAAATGACCAACACATTTTTTTAGAAAGGATAAAATGTCTCTAGTAATGTAGGGGAAGAAGCAGAACTTCGACCAGTTTTCTGTGTCCCTGTTGGAGTAATTCCTGTCACCTACAGTGTGGTCATAAGGATTGGACGTGAAGGGAAAATTTGACAATGGTTACACAGACAACAATAGAAACATGAAATAGTTAATGACCCTTCCCCACTCTATCAAAGCCCCAAAAAACTCTGGCTATTGCTGGGCATCAGTTTTTTTTATTTAAGACTGAAAGGTGTACGTTCTGTCATTTGGTCTACTAATATAATAGTAAGCCAAATTAAACAAGAGCTAAATGAAACATACAACATGAACATAGGCTGTCAATGGTTTATCAAGAAATAGCTTTATAATGGAAAATGTCAGATCATGGCCAAAATCTGGACTTTTTTTCTTTGTTTTGCATACTTTTTTCTCTTCTGCTCCCTTTCACTCTATTAGATATTGGTGTGTGCTAGCACTCCCCTGCTTTTCTTCTCACAGTAGCATCAGTCACTCTGAAACCAACTTTTCTACATACTTGCCCTATATTAGGGATATTTTCCCCACTAGTGTGACAGTCTTTTTATATGGCTTATACCAGGGGTAGGCAACCTGGGGCCCTCCAGCTGTTGCAGAACTACATGTCCCATCATGCCTCTGGGAGTAATTGTAACTGACAACCTTGCAATGCCTAATGGGAAATGTAGTTCCACAACAGCTGGAGGGTCCCAGGTTGCTTACCCCTGGCTTATACTCTCACCGGCCACTTTATTAGTTACACCTGTTTATTTCTTGGTAACACACATTGCTAATCAGCCAATCGCATGGCAGCAACTCATTTAGGCTTTTAGACCTGGTGAAGACGACTTGCTGAAGTTCAGACTGAGCATCAGAATGGGGAAAGAAAGAAGATTTAAGTGACTTTGAATGTGGCATGGTTGTTGGTGCCAGATGGGCTGGTCTGAGTATTTTAAAAAACTGCTGATCTACTGGAATTCATCTCTCGGGTTTACAGAGAATGGTCCAAAAAAGAGAAAATATTCAGTGAGCGGCAGTTGTGTGGACAAAATGCCTTGTTGATGTCAGAGATCAGAGGAGAATGGGCAGACTCGTTCGAGATGATAGAAAGGCAACAGTAACTTAAATAACCACTCGTTACAACCAAGGTATGCAGAATACCATCTCTGAACGCACAACACATCAAACCTTGAAGCAGATGGGCTACAGCAGCAGAAGACCACACCGGATGCCACTCTTATCAACTAAGAACAGGAAACCGAGGCTACAATTCACACAGGCTCACCAAAATTGGATAACAGAAGATTGGAAAAACATTGCCTGGTCTTAAAAATCTCGATTTCAATTGCAACATTCAGATGGTCGGGTCAGAATTTGGTGTAAACAACATGAAAGCATGGATCCATCCTGCCTTGTATCAATGGTTCAGGCTGGTGGTGTAATGGTGTGGGGGACATTTTCTTGGCACACTTTGGGCCCCTTAGTACCAACTGAGCATTGTTTAAATCCCATGGCCTACCTGTGTATTGTCAATATGGACCAAAATCTCTGAGGAATGTTTCCAACACCTTGTTGAATCTATGCCACAAATAATTTAAGGCAGTTCTGAAGGCAAAAGGGGGTCCAACCCAGTACTAGCAAGGTGTACCTAATAAAGTGGTCGGTGAGTGTATTGGAAAAAGTTTAGTGGGAGACTTCGCCTGGTCCATGCAGGACATCAGATAAGATGGAGAACATTTTACAAATGAATGTGGTCTCTGCTGAAACAGGCTAAATAAGCCATTAGTATGCTATATTGCTAGGGAGTTTGCCAGACATAAACTACTAGAATAGTGGATACACATGTTAGGTCAGAATAGATTTGTTAAAGTGTAACTGCAGTCTGTTCACATAACTTGTAATAAAAACATCTTTGCCCTTCTGAAGCTTCCCTCCAACCACTTTGCATATTATTTTATATATACTGTAATTCTGTACTTGCCAAATTTGCTGCAGAAATCTCCCTCCACTGAGTCTGGCTGCCACCATTTTAACTGTGGGCAGCTGAAGCTGATGCCTGTTCACTTCCTGGATTTACACAGACACACAGGGGCACACCTCCAGCTCTGCAGCTCTCATTGGCCCTCTTATGACTCATCCTCCCTCCATTCCTGGCAAACCCTCATGAGAGTGAGAGAGAGCTGTGCATGATGTCATAAGACTAGGCTTTTTACCAGACAAGAAATAGGAAGTGGGCTGTATAAGGTATTTACTGGCAGAAAATTTGTTTTTTACTCTCCAAAGTTAAAACAACAAGGGCAGAACATTTAATATATGGAAAGATGAAAAAAATTATTTATTATTTAAGGTACTTTATATAGCGCCGTCAATTTACGCAGCACTTTACATATACATTGTACATTCACATCAGTCCCTACCCTCAAGGAGCTTACAATCTAAGGTCCCTAACTCACATTCATATACTAGGGTCAATTTAGACAGAAGCCAATTAACCTACCAGCATGTTGCCCACAAAATGACTGAAGTTCCGCTTTAAGGGTCTTATTAACTGTTCAATCAGATCTATAATCCTTCTCCTCTTGTGCTTAGCCAGTTGTATACACTAAATGGTATAAGAAAATACAGTGGCAGTGTGGCACCTACTTGCTACATCTGGATACTTGAGAAGGATGAGAAGAGCACTTTTCAGGGTGGAACCAGTTGTTTCAATTCCAGCATTAAAAAGGTCCTTCACTGTGGCAAATAAGTTATCAATGTGGAATTCAGTGTTTGGCTTTTCTTTATCCTGTGGATAATAAAAGTACATATTTTAATTTGCTACCAGTACAAAGAGAGAAGCTCCAGTCAAAACATTTTTTTTTTTGTTTTAGGCAGGGTTGCAGTGGGAACCTTAGCTTTGTATTACTCCTTCTGTGACCCTGTTGGAAAGATCTGACCACACAAGAAGACAGCAGAGAAAGTGAATGGAAATCTTCCCAAGAGAGGCACATAGGAGAATAAATAAAGACAGCAGTTCTAACGATTCAAAAAATAAAACTAGGAATAAAAACTTTTTAGCCGGCATGGCATGTAAAAACGCACCATGACCAAAAGTAGAAGTAGGCACTAAATGGTCAGCAGCCATCACCTCTTCCATCTTTATGAGAAAGCTGTCAATGAAGTCCCGTGGGCAGTTCATATCGATAGTCTTCTTATGATGATCTACAGACTCCATAATAAATTCTTGTACTTTCCTAAAGTTTGTGAAGATTTTCTGGTGGCGTCCAGGGATATACAATGATGTTCTGGGAAATAGATTTAACAGCTGTGAAAACAGAAAATATTTTATAAGGTTGAGATAAAAATATCTACTTGAATCCTTTACAGCAAGGGTCTCCTAACTTTCTACAGAAAGGGTCAGTTTACTGTCCTTCAGACTTTAGAAAGGCCGGACTGTGCCCAGTGAGCGTAAACAATACCTAACCTTTGGTATTAGGGGGAGAAATAGTTGGTGTCAGTGGAAAGAATAGTACCCCATTTTTGTTGTCAGTGGAAGGAATTATGATCCATTGTTGGTGTCAGTGGCAAGAATTATGCCTCAAGGGCCCGATAATGGCAAGCAAAGGGCTGCAGTTTGGAGACCACTGCTTTACAGCATGAAATTTCAATACTGTTAAATATATTTTTGTAACTACTAAATGATGGTTCTCTAGTTCATCAGCATGTAAAGATCAAAAAATGTGAACAAGGAAAAAAGCTCTGTTCTGATCTAATGGGAGCCTTCCCTATTGTCAATTATTTCCACACTTAGCAAACATTTTTCATGATATCGAAGTAGTAGCATTTAAAAGTGTATTTCTCAGAGAACAGCTGTGACTCCTCGGGCACACGCATACCCTTGCTCATAGAGCTGTGCACAGGCAAGCAAATATTAGCAAGAATACTAATGTTTGTGCGCATGCACGCAAAAATGTGTGCACTTGTGGGAGCACGTCCACAGTCCCCATTGGCATCAAATGGCCTATTTAAGGGATACCCTGACTCCTGCTCAACACTGACTGGTCTTCAGGTGTTTGTGTGCCCTACTTGAATCCTGCTTGATGTTCGTTGCTGACCTGGCTTACCATTGGCCTGACCTTGGAGTCCATTTATGTTTTTGATCTTCGGTTCCTGACTTCAGCTTACTCCTGACCTTGCTCCTGTCTAATGTCTTGGTACCTCTCTGCCTGCACATTGCTGACTCTAGCCATCTTACTATGCTACTGTCTCCAGTTTGGCTTCACGTTACCTCCAAGTGCCTGGGCTGGCTGCCCCTCATCCCAGCTCCAGTGGACACAGTGCAATCCTGTCTGAAGCCTGGAGGGAGCTCCAGCAAGCTATGTATCCTGATCCTGCAAGCCCAATGACGTGCCCCTTTAACCTCGACAGACCTATCCGGAATCATCGCAGTTCCTGTCCTGATGTTCAGCCTGTCTTAACGAGTCTACAACTCCAGCCACAAGCTCTGCAATCAACACCTACAGGCACTGGTGTTCCCCCTGTCCCTTGGCACCATCTGTTCCACTCTCAGTGGAGCATTGGGCTGGAGATACAAGAGAGACCGACTTCGTCAGTTCAGACTCCTGTCAGGTATGTGACAATATCTCAAGTCAAAATTTCTTTTTAGTTATTGGATATAGTAGAGATTGGCCAATAATGGCTTTTATAGTAATCACAGTCTCACATAAAGTATCTCCAGTTTATGTCTGTCTCCTGAAGCATGTCCTCAACATTGAATGCACTCAGCCTCTCACTATCTCCTCTTGCATGTCTGCAGTGCACTCTCTGATAGTTTTTTTGTAGCATTACATTCACTGAATATTATGTGTGGGCCTGTGACAATGTCTGAAGCCTCACTTGAAGCAAGTAAGTTGATCAACATTTTCTTAGACAGTTGCCTGTATAAAGATTATGTCTAGGTGGGGTGATGTGTGGTCATCAGCTTCCTTTCCCACCAGCAAGTGGGGGGAACCTCTACTTTGTACTTATTGGATCAGGCTTGGTTCCGCTTAGCTTAAAGGAGAAGTACAGCTAAAGCCCGTTTGGCTGTACTTCTCCTGTGGATCACAGGAGTGCAGTTCATTCTGCACTCCTGTGATCCGTTTTCAGCTGACAGAGGGCTGAAGCTTGCTGTCGGCTGATGTGACAGAGCTGGACCAGGCTCGGGCAAGATCGTGACAATGAAGTCAAGATCCACCCACATGCCTAGACCAGCACCCGGCTCAGCCTTTCAGCGAGCCACTGAGAGCCTGAGCCGGCCCCTCCCACCTCCTTCACAGCCCAGCACTCCATTGAGCTCGGGTGGGGGGGGGGGCTGTGTGAACCGGGCGATCAGCGATGTTTGATCATCAGTTCGGTTCTCTGTGTTAGAGCTGGCGAGGGGCAGATGCAGCATCCACCTAGGTAAGTATGAATCTGCAAAAAAAAAAGTCCATACTTATTTTTTTAAGCTTTGCCCCTGTTAGGAGCTTTGTGGCTTTGTGCCCTGGAGAGTTCAGGAGTTAGAGATCCTGCATCTTTGAAGGAAGACCACAATTATGCCATGTTTCACTTTTTTGGCACTTGATAAAGAAGTGTTTTCATCCAACCTCTGGACAGAAGCCTATATCTTTCTCTCTTGGGAGGCTTCCATAAAATATTAGCATGTTTTGCCCTAATTCTCTGCGTCAAACATAAAAGAAATTTTAAATAAGTTGCTATGATGTAGGATCCAAACTTTGGGGGAATATACAGTTCACATTAGGTAGATAACAGAAATTCTGTAAGTAACTTACAATACCCCATTTAGAGGCAATGGTCTCTAAGATTTCTCTCAGCAAGAATAAAAGATTTGTGAACTTCTCATCTTCATAGTCAAAGCGTTCTCCAAATACAATAGAGCAGATGACGTTTGAGACCGCCAAACGCAGCAGATCCTTTGGATCAAACAAGTTTTCTGGGAAAATACATCAGTCATCAAATTAAAAATTAAACAGCTTAGAAGATAGAAACCCTATGAGACAATAGCATTCATTTATCAACGGATCTAAAAGAATCGTCTGTGTTGTCTTTACCAACAACTAACCAATCTCCTTTTCACTCTTCAAGTACTGACTTGAAGTTGGAAAATGGACATTGTTCTAATGTCCTCTAGGTCTACAGAGAGACCTGTGATTTTTCTTTTGGGGAAAGATGGCAATTGGGCAGAAACGAAATGGCACATTTATAAAGCAGAAAATGCAACCATCTCCATATACTCACTGCAGGTAACTCAATCACTGTTATCTAAAACCCATGCACCAGGAAGATTCACCTGCAGTGAATGTTTGCCCATTGTCATATTCACTGCTTTATAAATATGCACCTTAGCATTTCAGCCTGATACACCACTCAACTTTCATGAGTGAATATTTAGCCAGCAGAAACATCTTTCAATTCAAAGGGGTTTTTTTTTCAGTTTAAAGATTAAATATATAGTATCTCACAAAAGTCAGTATACCCCTCACATTTTTGTAAATATTTTATTATATCTTTTCATGTGAAAAAAAATTAAGAAATGACACTTTGCTACAATGTAAAGTAGTGAGTGTACCGCTTGTATAACAGTGTAAATTTGCTGTCCCCTCAAAATAACTCAACAGCCATTAATGTCAGCAACAAAATGGAGTACACCCCTAAGTGAAAATGTCCAAATTGGGACCAATTTGTGATTTTTCTCTCCCCGATGTCATGTGACTTGTTAGTGTTACAAGGTCTCAGGTGTGTTAACTTTGGTGTTATCGCTCTCACTCTCTCATACTGGTCACTGGAAGTTCAACATGACACCTCATGGCAAAGAACTCTCTGAAGAACTGAAAAGAATTGTTGCTCTACATAAAGATGGCCTAGGCTATAAGGCCCTGAAACTGAGATGCAGCACGGTGGGCAAGACCATACAGCAGTTTAACAGGACAGGTTCCACTCAGAACAGTCCTCGGCTTGGTCGACCAAATTAGTTGAGTGCACGTGCTCAGCGTCATATCCAGAGGTTGTCTTTGGGAAATAGACGTATGAGTGCTGCCAGCATTGCTGCAGAGGTTGAAGGGGTGGGGGGGTCAGCCTGTCAGTGCTTAGACCATGTACCGCACACTGCATCAAATTGCTCTGCATGGCTGTCATCCCAGAAGGAAGCCTCTTATAAAGATAATGCACAAGAAAGCCTGCAAACAGTTTGCTGAAGACAAGCAGACTAAGGACATGGATTACTGGAACCATGTCCTGTGGTCTGATGTGACCAAGATAAACTTATTTGGTTCAGATGGTGTTTAAGCGTGTGTGGCAGCAACCAGGTGAGGAGTACAAAGACAAGTGTGTCTTATCTACAGTCAAGCATGGTGGTGGGAGTGTCATGGTCTGGGGCTGCATAAGTGGGGAGCTACAGTTCATTGAGGGAACCATGAACGCCAACATGTACTGTGACATACTGAAGCCGAGCATGATCCCCTCCCTTCAGAGACTGGGCCGCAGGGCAGTATTCCAACATGATAACGACCCCAAACACACCTCCAAGATGACCACTGCCTTGCTAAAGAAGCTGATGGTAAAGGTGATGGACTGGCCAAGCATGTCTCCAGACCCAAACCCTATTGAGCATCTGTGGGGCATCCTCAAAAGGAAGGTGGAGGAGTGCAAGGTCTCTAACATCCACCAGCTCCGTCGTCATGGAGGAGTGGAAGAGGACTCCAGTGGCAACCTGTGAAGCTCTGGTGAACTCCATGCCCAAGAGGGTTAAGGCAGTGCTGGAAAATAATGGTGGCAACACAAAATGTTGACACTTTCGTCCCAATTTGGACAATTTCACTTAGGGGTGCACTCACTATTGTTGCCAGTGGTTTAGACATTAATGGCTTTGTGTTGAGTTATTTTGAGGGGATGGGAAATTTACACTGTTATACAAGCTGTACACTCACTACTTTACGTTGTAGCAAAGTGTCATTCCTTCAGTGATGTCACATGAAAAGATATAATAAAATATTTACAAGTGAGGGGTGTACTCACTTTTGTGAGATACTGTAGCATGGTTTGTGCAAATACACATTTGTATTGATTGGTTTAAAGTTTATCAGACATTTCTGTGGTTGCTTTCACTATTTTACTTTATTTTACCTTGTGCTTTTATAGTTTCTCCCCGCTGTCAGTGCTATTCTCTTTTCTCTGATGCTCCAGGATGTGGACGAGGCCTCATTGTCCTCATGTACAATGCCGTTCAATGCACTATTGGTTCTGCTTCTATGGGGTGATATAACAGTGCAACTGCTGGCTGGAGCACACATGGGATAAGACTGTGGAGGACTGGTCACACAGCAGAGAGGACTCACTGTAATGGTATTTTTGTCTCTGTC
The DNA here is from genome assembly GCF_042186555.1 of Aquarana catesbeiana. NCBI lineage: Eukaryota > Metazoa > Chordata > Amphibia > Anura > Ranidae > Aquarana > Aquarana catesbeiana. The sequence continues at coordinate 59,770,872 of NC_133332.1, forward strand.
TGAAGTTTGGCTTTAAGGCATTTGTATACTGTGACAAATCCAGGCCAGGACAGGGGCTTTTGGAAGGGACTACAGGGTGGCCTCTTGCCTACTGACTATAAGGCCTGGCTTTTAAGGGAACACTACTCTTTGGGAGGTATGTGCCTGGGGGACCCTTAGAGTGGCCTTGCTTTGGATTCAAGTCCGTACCTCCCCAAAACACGCAGAGTCTGGGAACTGGAGGTTCCATATACAAATTTGGGGCTTCTATGCCTTAAACCAGCAATGACTGTAGAGGTTAACGTAATCAGCTCAAACCACTGGGATCGCCTGCCATAATGTGTTTATTGTAAATAGGTCTCTCCCATTGTGTGCCTCCTAAATGTCTTCCTCCAATTGTTAATTGGATCCCCTATTGTTTCTGTCTATATTCTCATCTATGTGTTTATACTTGTAATAATGTGTATTGTTCAGTACTTTGTATTCAGGGTTGTAGGTGCCAGCTGACATACTCCTCTGGAGTACCAGGGTCCATCACATATATATCCTTAATGGAATTTTCACTAAGAAAAAAAACGACTGTAATGCTGCAATGCATTACAGCACATAGCAACATGCTACGGTGTATAAATGGGTTCGCTAACCTAAAAATGTGAGTGAGGCCAAAATATGCTCTGACATTACAGGAATAGCCAACCAAGGCCTGTGTGTCTCAGCTAGACTGACGGGATTGACAACAAAGTAGAAAGAGCTATAAAAAACACTCAGTGTGCTGCAGTACTGAACCAAAAACACAGCAAGTAAATGGAATGAGCAAAATGTGCTTCCCTATTTACAAATATAATTACAAACAATAAATGTCTTTACTTACCTCTATTTTTCTTAAATTCATCCACCAGGAATTGGGCCTCTTCCTGGATCCGCTCTGCAATTCCTCTTTTTCCCATGCCAAAATTCCTCAATGTGGTAAGTGAGAATCGGCGTAGCTGTTGCCAGCGTTCCCCATTGCTCAATACTACTCCTATAAATTAAATTGTAGGTGAATAAATTAACCAATGAGTGCTAAAGTGGACCTGTACTCAGATGTTGATGGACAAATGTGCTGATCACCTTTGTGAAGACCAAGGTAATTGATCTCATGACTGATTAGAAGGATCAAGTAGTCTGAACTCTGATCTTCCTCTTTACATGACCAAGTGCCTTTAGACATGCAGCCAGCACCAAGAAGAACGTATAGTGATACTAATGCTAGGAAAGGTAAGCATTTTGTAAATAAATACTATATTTGTTACGTTATTTATGATGTATCTCTCTGTAAAGCTCTTGTGCTGAGTCTTTTATATATGCACTTTAATCTAGTTATTATGAAGAATATCTAATTGCATTTTTTTGGGTGGGATAAAGTAGATTTAAAACTGCTCCCTTTTTTTTGCTGTGTCCCATTAGGGAGAATTCCCTTCATTTCCTGTCCTATAGACTCAAAAGGAAGTGAGAAGATATCCTTCCAATGTGGGGGAAATCCCCTATTAGGCAGTTGTCATGAGGAAAGAATGAAAGATTTAATCTCTATTTTGTTTCCGGTGGCAACTAAAAAATTTGGATTTAATCTCTTTCACATTGGTGATCAATTAGAGAGAGTGAATCTCCCTAATGCAATAAAAATATGTCAGCGGTTCCACCTCTCTCCACACTAAAAACTATTGAACTAACCTCAGACTATTTAAGACCTAACTCCAGGCAGTATGAAAAAGGAAAAACCCTTGCAGTAGACCCCCCTCCACAATCAGGGCCGGACTGGGCATAAAAACCAGCCCTGGAAATAATTTCATAGCAGCCCCAGTGGCGTAGTGTTGGTTGTCCGCACCCAAGGCAAGTAATTTGCGCCACTAACCCGCGGACATTTAGCACTCCAAGTCCCTTCCACTCGTACAGTATATTTAGCATAAGGTACCCTTATGGTACCTCTTAGGATGTACCACTCTTTCTCTTTGTTCTCCTTTCTTTCCCTTTTATCTCTCTCTATCCTAATGTCTTGCTTTTCTTCCCTATATATCGCTCTCTATCCATCTGTCATGTTCTTTCTCACCCGCTTTCTTTGTTCCTCCCCCTCTTTTTATTCCTTCTCCTCCTCTGTTTTTTTTTCCCCTCTTTCACCTCTATATCTATACACACACATACACTGTATGTATTTACACCTATATGTGTATTGCACCCAGGGCCGTCTTTAATATTGATGTGACCCTGGGCAAGAAATTTTTTTGGGCCCCCCTCAATGCAGTTTTGTTCTCCATCTGCTTTGAGACATACAGTAAAAAGCAGCTAGACTCAAAATCAGTTTACTGAATCAGATCAGACAGCGATTGCGATTGGTTACCAGAGGTTACAGTGTATCATTACCACTCACTGACTGGTTGGTAGAGGTTACAGCACATAATTTCTGCTTGTTGATTGGTTGCTAGAGATTACTGTACATCAATACTGCTCAATGATTTTGGAAAAGGGTTTGGGAGTTTCTTCCACATTTGTAGCGCTGCCCTACACATGACCTACATCTTTATCCACCCTGTCAGTACACCTTTGCATCCTTAAACCCATGCTAACCTCTGCACCCCAAACCTCCCCATCCTCTCCACTCCTACTCCCCTTTAACTCTACCTGCCTCCTCTGCTCATCTTTGCACCCACCTTACTTACCTCTATACATCCCCCTTGCTCACCTGTGCACCCCAAACTGTAATTCCTTCTCTGCCTACCTCTGCACACCCCACACTACCCCCCCACCCCACTAATTTGCTTACCTTTGCAGAACAGGCTGATGGTAGGCTTAATGACCACAGTTGTAGGCAGGACTTTCAAGTATGCCCTTTACCTCCCCAGTGGGCAGCATTCAGTATAGGTGATGGTGGATATGACCTCCAGGGGGGCATGATATACATATGAATTCTGCCTCTATTTACATATGAATCCTGCCGGTCTGCCACTTTACATATGAATGTCGTCACTATTTACATATCAATGTCGGTATTTACATATAAACACAGGGTCTGCAGGTGAGTCATCTGTACACAACAATAGGGCAGAGCTGAGCAGTATTAGTAATGGAACTTTACACCGAGATATCAGGACACAGCACGGGACTAAAACCTCAAGGGATAAGGAAATTTAAACTTGGATAGTTGCCAAGTATGAGGCAGCTGCTTTGGGCCCCACAACAATGACAGGGCCCAGGGCAGCTGCCCCTTTTGCCCTGCCTTAAAAATGGCCCTGATTGCACCGAATGAATAATTGTCTTTTGGGGGAGGGTGGATTCCAATGTGAAATGTGCCTTGGACATAGCTCCCACCATAAAGCATTCTCCCTCTGTACTGGTCCAGAACTGGGGGCTGTTATATACTTCTGCTGTGGCAGGTGGGGAAGTGTATACAGTGTGTGTGTGTGTGTGTATCATGTGTGTGTCCTCTCCTGCATGGATTGCAGACACATTACAGGAGATGGTCAGAGAGTGCAGACATACTACAGGAGATGGTCAGTGACAGCAGACATATTACAGGAGATGGTCAGAGACTGCAGACATTCTACAGGAGATGGTCAGAGACTGCAGTCATACAACAGGAGATGATCAGAGACTGCAGACATGGTACAGGAGATGGTCAGAGACTGCAGACATGGTACAGGAGATGATCAGAGACTGCAGACATGGTACAGGAGGCGGTCAGAGACTGCAGACATAGTACAGGAGATGGTCAGAGACTGCAGACATAGTACAGGAGATGATCAGAGACTGCAGACATAGTACAGGAGAAGGTTAGGGATTGCAGACATGATTGATTCAGGAGATAGTCAGAGACTGCATTTAAAGCTGAACTCAGTGTACAGGTATATAGTATTGCAGGGTTGCTCCACTCTGTTTAAACCATCTCTGCAAGATCAAGTCATTTTCCTTTGAAAGTACAACCAAGTGACAGAAGAAAAAACATCACTCCCAGTTTCCAAAATACAAATTTTCTTGCAAACACTGAACTGCTCAAGATTAGATGAGGACAGTAACCATTTAATGGGCCTGTGAAGCTTTTAGCCTGAAAAAACAAAAAAAAAACAAAAAAAAAAACAACCCAGCAAACAATCTGTGCAGCACACATAGAGCTCTGGCTAAATAGCTGATTATAAGCTGAAATGGTTAACAGCCATGTGTCCCTGGTCTCATAGAATGCTGCTGCAGTGTCTTCCAGAGATCTTATCAGTGTGATCAGACAATGTGCAGGTCAGGTTAGGCAGATAAAAAAAAATAACCAGGGAGACAAGATTGAGGGGAGGCTGATCAGTAACCTGCACACTGCCTGATCACATAGATATCTGGAATACACTGCAGCTGGCCAGCAACATGTTACTGTGCTTCAGACGAGCCTGTTTTTTCCATTCAGAGTTGTGTGTCCTGGAGCACTTGCATTATTGTCGTCATACCTCCTTGTATCTCCCTCCTGGCGTCCCCATTCAGCCTCACTCCAGCACTTACAGTCAAATGTGAGCGGGGGAGGGCTACACTGCCTGCTGATTGGCTGTGGATGAGAAGCAAGTCCTCCCTTGTACTCCCCTAAGCAGCGTTATTGGCTGTGGGTTTCCTACTAAACCTACTACGAGAAATGATCAGTCCACTGCCCAGAGAACACACAGTGTCAATGCTCCCTCCCACCTGAATTATCCTCCTGCACAGCACAGACCTGCCTGCCGCATGATAGCCACGTGCTCCTCTGTCCCTCCGCTGCTAGAATTAATTTCCTCAGCCAGCCCCGCCTCCTGTTCACAGCTCCTAGCTGACAGCGGCCACAGGGCAACCAGCCTACTGGGAGATCTCCCGCTATCCCGGTAGGCCAGTCTTGCCCTGTCCACAATGCAAGGGCTAAGCGCTTGTTAATTTAGGGAATTTCAGAAGAGTCTGCATTACTTACCTGCCCCCCTGCTCCAGCAGGCTCCCTCGATCCATGTGGCAGGTTCGCCCCATCCCCCTTTTAAGCTACTTATGGCTGCAGTTACACTACTGCCTCTATCATGTACAATGTACAAAGGGTTAATAGCCCTGCACTGTACATGATGATGTTGAGGCTCTACCCACTGACCGGAACTTTGGGGAGAGTAGGAGAGCATCGGAGCTTGCTCGAGTGGGGATTCAGGTAAGGAATACAGCCTATTCTACGTCCCTCTTCTAGACTTAATGAGCAATTAACTCTGTTACACTATAAAGTTTTTGGACACCTGATCTTCATACCCACTATGCGACCAAGTATGTGGACATTCCTCTAAATGATTGTGAAATTGAATTTCCAGTGACGGGAACTGTTAATGCTACAGCATACAAAGATGTTTTAGACAATTGTCTTTTGGCAACAGTTTTGTGAAGTTCCTTTTTTGTTAGAGCATGATTGTGCTCCTTTGTACAATGCCATTTTCATAGGGTCCTTGTTTGACAAGTTTGATGTGGAGAAATTTAATGTGGACCACCCAAAAGGGGAAGCTCTGCTTGTTTGCCTCCTCCCCTCCCTCTGCTGCCACATTTGACACCTTCCGGGGGGGGGGTCGGCCCCCCTACTCCTTCCTCTGCCGCAGGGCCATTCGCAAAGTACAAGTCTTCACTGCCGGATTCCTTTAGCCGAGATGGCGGCGGCAGCACCTGAGGGCCGCCCGAAAAATTGGCTCAGGTGAGGACACCACTGAATTCGTGGACAGGTAGGTGTCCTAATAGTAAAAGTTAACAGCGACAGTATTTGTAGCTACTGACTTTTATCTTTTTCTGAAGGAGCCTGGAGCGCCACTTTAAAAAGCCTCCACAAAGCCCTGGCCTCAACTTTACTGATCACCTTTGGGATGAATTGGAATGCTCAGTACAAGCCAAATATTCTCATCCAGCATCAGTACCTTCTAGGCAAGTGGCCTACTGGATGTTTAGTTAGCTTTGCTACCCAGAAAGGAAAAAGGGGTTAACGCTTTACATCCTTCCTTATGTGTGTGTTCACAGGCTTTTGCTGGGGTCCTGCCTCCCTCCCGTGTAGTATAAAAGACAATGAGGTCCGGGTCCTAGCATAGCCAGGACCAAAAAAAATGCAGGGCATCTGCAAGAATCCTCTGAGACCTGTTCAGCACTGGGTGCCGACTCACTGGGACACCCCAAGGACATGGACCTCTCTGTACGAGCCTTTCCAAGAATGGACTATTCCTGATATTATTTAATCTGTTTAGGTAACCTTGGGCAGCTTCAGTTGTAGCTAGGTTAAGAATATTATTGCATGTCATGCATGTTCTACTGAACTTTTACAAAAGTTCTTTAAACCACATTAAGCATGATCTAAAGTTATTCAAAGGGGTGCATGTTGGGTCTTGGCTTATTCCTAAGAACCCAAGTCTGCAAAAGCACTTTGGGGTAGGTGTAACACCACCACAAAGGGTTTACTCACAAGGCAGAGAAGAGGATATAGTTGCCATGGGTAACCGAAAGGAAGAACAGCTACATCAACCAGTCATTGGCATGGTACCTGGCTAGGTGACAGGTCGTCCAGTAGCAAAGGGGTCTGTGTCCTGCCTACCTCCATAGCTGTCTGTCTCTGGTCCCTGGGAGCAGACTACTAGCATTATGGAGATCTAAGGCCTGATCACTAGGTACAGGAAGGAGAAAGTTAATGAACATGGTTCTTTAACAAAATCACTTCCAGTTTTACCTCACACACAACTTTTCCCTTAATCTCAAGATCATTTATGTAATGAATGATATTCTGTGTACCTTACCATAATCTTTTAACATCGCCTTGGCAAAAAAAGTGTTTCCTCTTGTACTAAATACGTCACTGTGATCCAGCAAAGCTTCTTTCACACAATCATAACCAACCAAGACCACCATTGGTTCATTGCCTATGTAGATGGTGAGCACAGGTCCATACTTCTCACTCAGCTGCAAAGGAACAAATATGGGTTATATATAAACAGAAGTGAACAATATGGCATAATATATTGGATGATCAAAAGTGTAAAATAATTTAATGTGGATCTGTAGGCAGAATGGTTTTGTTTAGTTTTGGAAAGAGTAAGGGATGATTCAAAATCTCTGTCAGCTTTTTCTTTGGTTGTATCCTAATGAGGAGACGTAAAAGGACATGAGTGGAAATCTAAGAGGAAATACAGTATGTGCAAACTGAAGGGGAATCCTCTCTTAGGCCAGCCATACATGGTTCAAATCTCGGCCAGTTTAGCAGGGACTGGCCGAGATTCGAACCATTAATGGGCAGGCTGAATGTACCAAGTTGAATGATCGATCAACTTGGGTATAACCAGCCTGTCGTATTCCCTTACGATTATCGCTAGCGGGTCCTAGAGCCGATAGCAATGATTACTATGTTCTCCCATCGAGGATGGCTTCGTCCCCCTGCCCCCCCCCCCCCCCCCCCCTGCCGGTAGAAGACAATTGCTGATTCCCCTGACAGCACTTGTGGTTGCAGGACATAAATTTACTCCGTGTATGGCCAGCCTTAGACAGTTGTTTCCTCTCTATTTACGTTCTGGTGTAAAATTTAAGGTAGCCATCACTGTCTGCCTCCATGACAACTGTCGCAAACAGCAATAAAAACCCTAAGAAGGGTTTTAACATCTGCACTATACCTAAAAACAAAACAAAAAAAAAGGTTTAGGCTAGAGATACATTTTAATGATGAACTATGTTTTAATACAGGTATTAATACACATGTTTTTAATAATTTTTATTAACTCTTTGCCAGGAAAAGTGGGATTTAAAGCTCAGCCACCACACATTTGCTCCCAGCACACTAACCAAGCTGTCACCAACATCTCACAGCTTCTGATCAGGAGTAGGCAGAATGGGATCCAGATCATGTGATCACTGTAAGTCTGCGTACACACGAGCGGAATGTCCGATAGAAAAAGTCAGACGGAAGCTTTTTTTTTTTTTTTTTTAAAAGTTATCTTTATTATAATTTTAAGTGAGAACAAAACAATACAGAGCCTATTGGGCATACCCAGGCTCGTTCACTACAACTACAAAACTAAATGTAAGATGAGAAAAAAAGAAAAAAGAAGAAAAAAAAAAAAAAAAAAAAAACAGACATAAACTACCTAAACCATTGTACGCTCGACCACCTGTGTAGAAAATTCAAAGCAATTCTTCAATTCCACATATATCTTACAAAGCTCACTTTAGGTTCTTGTGAAATTAAGTGTACATTATAGATACATAATTGCATCCCCCCCCCCTCCCCCTGACTATTGACCGAGCATCTCAGGGGTGTTATGAGATTGGAAATGCCTCTTGGGTCATTCACGGTACTTAGTAGAACGTTACTAATCGTCCATCGAGTCTGCATTAGTGGACAGGGAATCCGTCCAAATATCCCATATTTTGTGGAATTTTTTGGCACATCCACGTGACAGGTAGGTAGCCTTGTATAATGGTAGAGCCGCATTCACTAACCTCTTCCAAAATTGTAATGAGGGTGCGGATGAGGCCTTCCATCTGAGTACTATCGACTTACGGGCATAATAAAGTAGTAATCCTAGCAGGGTTCTAATAGTCCGGCTTGGGGCCAGGGGTTCCACAAGTCCCAGCAGACATACCTCTACAGACAGTGGTACAGAAACAGTGGTGACAGTCAAAATAAAATTGGTTACCTCAACCCAAAAAATTTCGATCTGAGGACAGCTCCAAAATATATGTATGAAATCCGCTGAGGATGAGTTGCATCTCCAGCAGGAGGGAGGAATAGATGGATATATTTTGTGTAGACGCACGGGTGTGTAATATATCCTATGTACTATTTTAAACTGCACTAACTTGTCTCTAGCTGATACTAGCTGTGAGAAGGGGCACTCCCACAGTTCCTCCCAATCTTCTGTGTCTAGTGTAGGGAAATCAATCACCCACTTTGCCTTAAGGTTTTCTAATCCCGTGTGTACGTTAGGGAGTAACGCTTTATATATGGTGGATAAGGGCTTAGTTAGAGTTTCGTCCCTGAGCAGAGTTTCCAGATTTGAGGTGTAAAAAGCCACTTGGGCATGCTCAAACTGGGTGTTGAAGGCGTGTCTAAGCTGCAGGAATCTAAACAGGTGAGAGTTGGGTAAATCATATTGTTGTTTCAACCCGTCAAAAGTCTGCATTCGGCCATCCAAACAGATCTGATTTATATATTTGATGCCCTTGCATGCCCATATACTAGGGTCAGGAATGGACCCAAATTCTGACAATTGTGGGTTAAACCAAAGAGGGCTGTGCGGGGATATGTGTCCAGAAGGTATGGGGTGCATGGAATTGGCCACCGACCACGCTCGTATAACCGCCTTCATTGCCGTTGTAAGAGGGAAGGGAGCCCTAGGACCCCGGTAAAGTAAGTTCCGTAGCGCCTCGTATGACCCCAGATGTGCTGCTTCTAGAACCACTGCTGCATTGGACTCATCAGAGACTAGCCAGTTGTGGGCATGTGATAATAGAGCCGCCACAAAATAAGAATGGAGGTCAGGGCAAGCCAGGCCTCCCTCCCCCCAAGGTCTCTGTAGCACCGCCAGCCTAAATCTCGGCTGACCGGCTCCCCAGAGAAAAGATGATAGAATGGTATTTATCAGGCAAAAAACTTTTTTTGGAATCCAGATAGGGGCGTGTCTAAGAACATAGAGAAAAGCGGGCAGTAGTTTCATCTTGAATAAATTAATCCTCCCAACTAGAGAGAGGGGGAGATGTGCCCAAGCCTTCAGTCTTGTCCTCATCATTTGTATCAGTGGTTCAAAGTTAAGGGTATAATAATCAGAGGTAGATGTGGAAATGTGGATGCCTAGATATTTAATTTTGTCTGTCCATAATAAGGGAAGGTTGGGATCTGCTATGTCCTTTGCGGCTATATCTATCGGTAAGATTTGGGATTTTTCCCAGTTCACTTTGAGTCCCGAGCAACTATTGAAATTTGAAAGAATGGTCAGCGTTTCATGGAGGGATTGAGCAGGGTCATTCAAAAAAAGAATGAGATCATCTGCGTATAAAGCCACTTTCTCATGTATGGATCCCACCTGTATGCCCCTAACCCCCTCTGCCTGTCTTAAGGCCGAAGCAAGTGGTTCCATCACCAAGGCAAACAAAGCCGGTGACAGCGGACAACCTTGTCTCGTACCTCTTTCCACCGAAAAAGGTGCCGACAGAGCACCATTAAGTTTTATCTGCGCTGTTGGGTCCTTATACAAAATATCAATCCACCTACGGAATTCTTCTCCAAAACCCATAACCTCAAGAACCGAAGACATATAAGGCCATGCCACCGAATCAAATGCCTTTTCAATATCTAGCGCAACCAATACCCTCGTGGAGGACTCAGTGGGAGGCAGCTGAAGATGTGTAAACACTCTACGTAGATTTATATCTGTTGATTTCCCTGGCATGAAACCAGTCTGGTCTATATTAATTAGGGATGGTAGAATCGTCCGCAGTCTGGTCGCTAGTATTTTTGTCAAGATCTTGAGGTCATAGTTTAGCAAGGAGATCGGCCTATAGGAAGGACAGAGGGATATGTCTTTGCCGGGCTTAGGAATGAGGACTATGTGTGCCTGGTACATAGAAGGGGGCAAGGACATCTGCCTTTTACTTTCAGAGAAGACCTTCAACAGTTTTGGTGCAACTAAAGAGGCATACATTCTGTACCATTCACCCGGCAGGCCATCTGGTCCCGGTGTTTTTCCACTGGGGAACGAACAAATCGCTGCCTCTATCTCCTCAGTGGTAAAATCCTTATCTAAAAATTCAAGATCCTCCTGTGAAAGAGTGGGTAGGTGCAGGGAATGTAAAAACTCCCTACGCCGGTCCTCAGGCCAGCCAGGGACTGCTTCATATAATTTTTCATAAAAGGATCTGAATTCATCCAAAATTTGCTCAGGAGTAGAAAGCACCTGACCATCCGAACCACGTATCTCTGACACCACTGTCTGCATTTTAGAGTCCGCAACTAAATTTGCTAGAAGTTTGCTGTTCTTGTCTCCGGACTCAAAGATCTTCCCCGCCAGAGATTTTAAATCCAGATGCGTGGCCGATGCAAGATGTAGAGACAATGCTCTTCTTGCCTCAGCTAGCTGGCTGAAGTGATCCCGAGTCGGGGAACCAGAAAAAGCCTCCGCTGCCTTAGCCTCTCCCTCCTCAAGGGCCTGGACCTGATAGGACATCTCAGAACGAACCGTCTTGATAGCTGAAATATATTCACCCCTGGTGTTGGCCTTAAAGGCGTCCCAGACTACCTGTGCTGAGGTTGAGTTCTCATTGATCTCCCAATATTGTTGTAGTTTAGGAGAGACTTCCTCCTCCACCCTCGTGTCCTGTAACCATTTTGGTGCTAAACGCCAACAGTCTCGACTCCTGGTGTCAGACAACCCCAAGGTGACCTCTAAGGGCGCATGATCAGAGAGGCCCGCAGGTAAGTACGAGACCCCCCTCACCGCCGCCAGGGCACAGGTGTTGCCAAAGACCAGGTCGATCCTGGAGCCTGATTTATGAGTGGTGGAGTGAAAGGAGTAAACCCTAGTGGTTTGGTGCTTCCATCTCCAGATCTCAGTGTAATTAAGTGCTTGTGCCCATTGAAGTAGGTCCGGTGAAAACACCCTATTTGGATTGGACGAGTCCAGAGATGGGTCCAGAATAGAATTAAAGTCTCCAGCTATGTAAAGTCTGGAGAACTGTAATGTAGCTAAATGTTCATATATTTTGTAGAGGACCTGTTGGTTGAAAGGAGGGGGAATGTATACATTTACTAAAGCATAGACCACTGCTCTGATCTCCAGTAAGAGGATTATGAATCGGCCTTCCTGATCAGTTTGAAGATGTAGGACCTTATATGCAAGGGATTTGTTTAATAAGATGGCCACTCCTCTGGCGTAACTGGAGTACGTTGCATGAAATGCTTGCCGTACCCAGGGTCTACGTAGTGCTAGGATCTTATTCCCCAGGAGATGGGTCTCCTGCAGGAACAAGATATGGGGTTTGTGATTATTCAGGTATTTGAACATTAATGCCCTTTTAACCTTATTATTAAGACCTCGTACATTCCATGTTATCAGTTTTAACTCCATAAAGGCAATAACAATTTATAATGCAGCATAATGATACCTACGTGTGAGGGATCAGCCCCCTTGGGCCCAAGGGAGAATGCAAAGAGGAGAACAAATTTTACACTGGGCATGGTGAGCATTGACAGAACACATGTATATGTATATACATCAGTCAGTGGATATAGAGCGTACAAAAAAAAAAATAAACAGAAACAGTAACCTGTAAACTCCCTACTGACCATGAAGTACCCCTAACAGAGAAAAAAAAAGAAAAATAGAACTATGGCCAGTTTAATACCCTAAAACCTGAACTCAAAACTCCTAGAACTTCAGACTTCTGTGAAAAGTTCCAAAGTGCGGCGATTCAGTGCCGCTGATGCCTCTTCAATTGGCGTAAAGAAAAACTGGGGGGGGGGGGTAGATACTGTAGTGAGGTGTGTCCAACAAGGTAGCTCCGGGGGTAGAAGAATGTAGAAGTACTGCATGTCTAGTCCTGAACTAGAGGAATCTCCGGTGATCAATGGCTCTTGCAAGAGAAAAATCATAATCAGGTGTAGATTAAACATGCCAGCTCCCGGGGTTAGGTTGGTCTCCCACGCAGCATAACGGGTAAGTCCTGCATGGGAGTTCAGGAGTCAATTAGCAACAACTTTAGGTGATAAGACCCAAGGGGGCTATACAACAGACTGATAACTGGACAAAATCCCCACGAGCCCGGATCCGGAAGGGAGATAGAATTATTATGAAACTATCGGGGAGCCACTTGTAGTAAGGGATAATATCTGGTGCTCACCCCAGGTTGTTTAGCCAGTCATCTGCATCAGCCGGAGAGTCGAAGAACCTGACCGAACCATTATGGGGGACCCGGAGACGACTGGGGTACAACATACTGTATTTAATGTCCTTTTCGCGTAGGCGTCTACGGACGTCATTAAAGGACTTCCTCTTGCGCTGCAGGTCAGCTGAAAAATCCGGAAATAATAGGACTGCAGAATTGCCATACTGGAGCGAAGGATGTTTGCGAGCTGCGGAAAGGATCCTGTCTCGGTCCCTGAAGTTGAGGAAGCGAACCAAGAAGGGTCGGGGACTCGCACCAGGGATAGTGCGTCCCGTGGGTACACGATGGGCACTCTCGACGACATAGGTCGGGGAGATATCTGCGAGGCCTAGCAGACTTTTGAAGAACTCTTCCGCGAACTCCGCCGGTCTGTCACCTTCCTCCCCCTCAGGGAGACCCAGGACTCGAACATTGTTGCGTCTCGCCCTGTTTTCTGCGTCATCGGCTTTGGCGACAAGCGATTGTACTGTGCGTTGCAATTCCGCTATGGTATTGGAGTGGGTAGCTGTAAGATCTTCAGTGGCAGAAATTCTGGTTTCCGATTCAGTCAGCCTGCCCCTAATCTTATCCAGGTCGTTTCTAATGAGATTACATTCTTCAGCTAATCGGTCTATTCTCACCAGCATGGAGGTTTTGCTTTGTTCAATGGCGGCCAGGATCAATGCGGTGCTGTCCTGGGAGGGTGGGGCAGGGAGAGCCGCACTCGGCGAAGCCTCGTGCTCCATGGCTAATTCGGTCAGCAGTTCCTGCAGCCTCCCTATGAGAGAAGAGTCAGGCTGTGTAGCCGGTACAGGGGCTGAGCGGCCTGGTGTGGATGAATTTTTGGGCCGCTGCTTAGGGCCCATGAAGCTGAAGGCAAGAGATTGATAAAATGGAGCTGGGTAATAATCAGCCTTCAGTGTACAATTAGAATGAGGGGAGGGAGAGGGCACCCCCACAGCCACACAGCAGCCAGTCAGTCACTGTAATAGTGTTCACCACTGGGGTATTTTCAAGGCAGCAGTGCGGTACAGATTTTAGGATCCCAGTCCCAACAGAGGATAGACTTCAGGGCCCAGTGCAGCGGTTAGAAGGGTACTACAGGTATGCCGCAGGTATTTAGTCCCAGAAGTCCGCAGCACAGAGAGGTGGGCAGTAGTCGCCAGCAGCCCCCCGTGTAACTTGCTAGTAGTGACAATCCAGTGGGAAGAGCCGATCGTGAGCACTATGCAGGAGAGGCCCAGGTAGCCAAGATGAAGGCAGAGGGGTGAATCAGGATGCTGGGCCCCAGGACTCCTCACCCAGCCCACGTATGACAGCCCCCACCAGCTAACTGAGCTGTTTTTCTGCAGGATGGTGAAGGGATGATGGGATGTGCGAGCGCAGCAGTGTCCCCGCTCCCAATTACAAAGCAGGCCGGCCGCGGCGCTCCTCCGCCGGCCGGCGGTGTAGGAAAGTCCGGTGGCCTGGAGGCTTCACTAGGCCGCACTAGGCCGCGGCCGCGGCGGACGATTTAAACGGCCCCACGGACCATCCAGCTCTGACAAACACCTGGGGGGGTAGGTCGGATGGTAAGGAGTTCCCTTACCTCTTCACCAGGCCAGGAACAGCTTCCTCCAGCTTGCTGTGACCCTGAGAATGGCGGCGGCCGCAGCCGTGGTTCATCAAGGGATCCCCAGAAGATCACGGGCCCGAGAGTTGCAATATAGGCACAGGGAGCAGCAGATGATGTAGGAGAAGCCTACAGGCAGGTATTCTGGCTTTTTTTTCTAATTGATGGCACGGATGGCAGAGGATGGTGTTCAGGATACCCGGAGCTCCTCTCCAACACGTCCGCCGCTGTTCACATCCGGACACGCCCCCCAGACGGAAGCTTTTCATCGTATATTCCGATCGTGTGTAGGCCTCATCGGACTTTTTTTTTTTCGAAAATTCTGGCTGACCTAGAAATAGAACATGTTCTAAATATTTCCGACAGAACCAATATCTATCGGGAAAACCGTTCTTCTGTATGCTGGTCCGACAGACCAAAAATGACGCATGGTCTGAAGCAAGTACGAGACCGAAGCTATTGGCTACTGGCTGTTGAACTTCCTTTTTCTAGTCCCATCGTATGTGCTGTACGTCACCGCATTCTGGACGGTCGGACTTTGGTCGGACTGTGGTTTGACCGTGTGTAGGCAAGACCGCTTGAATGGAATTCCGTCGGAGTTCCTTCGGAGAAACCTTCGGAGTTTATTCCGATGGCAAAACCGGTCGTGTGTACAGGGCATAAGAGCTAATCACAGCACTCATGTGATAAAGAAGCCGTGTGCCTCCCAACATCAAAACCCACTTAAAGGGTTCGTGCCTATATGCAGCCTCACCATTGCCACCAATGCAGCCTGATCAATGCCCATCTGCAGCCTCACAAGTGCCATTAATGCAGGTCCTCTGCTTTTGGAAAATGTATATTTTGTGTGGGGTGTTAAGTCATTTTCAAGTCAAAAATGCAAATTTTAACGTGTGAAAAATGAAAAAAAATATTGGTCTGGCAGTAAAGAAGTTAAAGAGGAAGCAACCAGTAAGATCAAGCCGTTGAATCAGTAACTAGCACGGGATTTCTGTTGCATAGGTGCATGTGATTGTGCACATACCAAGAGGTATAAGCTGGGATTACCCGTCTGAGTGTATAGACAAGGGGAGGAAGGTGGGCCAAGAGGCATGCCTGACAGGGAACTTCTAGTTTGTCTGTCTTTATAAACTGGACATAGCTATTATTATTATTATTATTACAGGTACTTACAGTATATAGTTGGATTGAAATTTGTCTGGTTCAGCAGGGACCGGCCAAATTTCAATCCACGTGTGTCCATGACTGTTCGATAGAAATTAATCTTTGGATCAACATTTGATGAATAGGCTTGCAGGAAAAATGTTCTCAATGAGCTAGCTACAGCCACTGATCAGTGTATTCTGGCAGGGGGGAGTCAGAATACTACAACTGTAGCTTGACGTTGAACCCGCAATCCACAGATTTCACTTTTATTACCTGCAAAATCATGTGCATTTTTTTTTAGAAAAGGAGAACTGCTTGCCAACTGCCCCATAGCACATTTACTGCTAAAGAGCGGCCGCACTGTGCAGGATCACGTATATATACGCGATCCTGCACTTCCGGGTATCAGGCGCAAGGGTGCGCCACCAACAATCCCGCTGTGATTTCACACAGCAGGAGCTGATCAGCAGGTCCCGCAGACCCGATGTCCGTTGGCACCCACTGATCGTTCGGTATGCAGGCAAAATGGCAGTCTGCCAATGTAAACAAGGCAGGTTGCCGTTCTGTTAGTATAGAAGGCATGGATCCTTTGTTCCTGTAAAGCAGAAACACTGATCCATTCCTTCCACTAGTCAAAATCCCTCCCCCACTACAATGAATCACCAGCTAGGGACACCCTTTGATGGCCCCTGATGTTGACCCCTTCCCAGCCAATGTCATTAGTACAGTAACCGTGCATGTGGTTAGCACTGATCACTGTATTAGTGTTACTGGTCCCCAAAAAAGTGTTAAGTGTCAATTAGGTGTCCGATTTGTCCACCGCAGTATTGCAGTCCTGCTATAAGTTGCTGATCGCCGCCATTACTAGTAAAAAAAAATAATATAAATAATAATACATATTTGCCTAAATTAATGATGAAATTTGTTTTTTCTTTACATTTTTTATTGGATATGTTTTAGAGCAGAAAGTAAAAAAAATTTTTTTTTTTCAAAATTGGCGGTCATTTTTTGTTTATAGCGCAAAAAATAAAAACCACAGAGGTGATCAAATACCATCAACAGAAAGCTCTATTTGTGGGAAAAAATGGCGTGGTCAGGAAGGGGGATAAATGTTCTGGATGTGAAGTGGCTAAATGTAGCACAGGTGTAAAAACAGACAGGCTACAGTCTAGGTTAAAAAAATCTAACGAATAATAAGCTGATTTTACAAGTTCAGCTCCTCAAAGGGATAGTTTACCTTTACCACAAAGCTGCCTATGCAGATAAGGGGTGTTTGTAGATAAAAACAAACTGTGCAGCTCTGATTAAAGTTGAATAAAGCCCTTCCTATAGGTGTAGGTCATTTACATACCTTATAAAGCCTGACTGGAATACTCCCAGGATGTTGCTAAGTACTCCCACATACCCCCCAACCATTCCGGATTCGCCGGGACTGTCCCACGATTTGATCTAAGTACCGGCGTCTCAGGAAATCAAAGCTTTGTCCCGGAGTGGAGCCAAGTGCTGGAACGTGGCTCCAGTGGCTTGCCTGCAAGCATACACTAGTGCGGGCACCAGTAACACGCCCTGCGCCTTGTGCGGAGTGTCTGGGGTCCTGCACTGCTGTGTATGTGTGACAGACAGCCAGCGGTGAGAGATTCTGGCTGCGGCACACATATACAGTGCATGGCAGAGCGGTTTGCGGCTCCTCCCAGTGGCATAAGGGGGGCAGTGCCCATGGTTGCAACATCTAGAGGCAGGTGAAGAATTGGCCCCGTGCTCACTGTCCCCACTCCCGAGTATGCTGTGCGGCGTGCGCTCACTTTAAGGCACGCAGGCAGGCGAAGTTGGTGCCATACTGTATGTGCTGTCTGACCGGATCTCCACAACAATGCTATTCCCGGACTGTCAACATTATGTGTAGAGAGCCAAGGTGCGAGCGGCAGAAGAGAGGAGATCAATGCCACTGCTGGTCAGTGTACAGGAGCAAAGCACTGTGTGGATTGGGGTCTATGAAGGATGTGTGAGAGATCTATTCTATAGTACTCTACTACTCTTCTCTGCTCTGCCCTGAGGGTACTGAGATATGGGATGGGCACTAGTACAGGGGTATTACAGCTGAATCACTTCTTTCTTGCAGTGTCAATTCTTAGTCCACAAGCTGGCACAGATCTTGGCTCACGCCCTTTCTTCTTACTTGGGTGTAACATTTACCAAATATTTCAACTGCAGAGGTACCAGAAGTCCCAGAATGCTCCACACCATGGCTTGCTGGCTGCAGTAGTACCCGGAAAGCTGGATTGCCCTGTAGCATGGCTTGCTCATACCTCCCAATTATCAGGATTTGATCTAAGTCCAGACGAATCAAGGCTTTGTCCCAGAGTGGAGCCAAGTGCTGGAACAAGTTGCACAAGCATGCACTAGCGCAGGCACCAGTAACACCCGCCCTGCACTGCTGTGTATGTGTCGCAGGCAGCTGGCGGTGAGAGATGCCAGCTGCCGCACACATATACAGTGCATGGCAGTGCAGCTTGCGGCTCCTCCTCCTCCTTGGCTGTTCAGGGGAGAGTCATGTCATGCCTGGATCTATGGGAGTGGTGGGGTGGGTTGTCCCCCCCTTCCATATTTCATCAGTGCCCTCCTCCCAGATTTCCAGGTGACATGAGGGGGAGAGGTTTGCTGAAGGGGGGCTATTTGGGAAGGTTAATTTGGGGGGGGGGGTATTTTTGCTAAAGGGAGGTATGGGAAAGGGGGATTTGTGTTAGGAGGGGGTGGGGGGATTTGGGCTAAGAGGAAGAATGGGGGGGATTTGACCCCCCATACCCTGCCTTACTGACTCCTGTCCTCTGTCCTGTTGACCCCTGTACCCTTCCCTACTGACTTCTGTCCTGCTGACCCCTGTACCCTTCCTTACTGACTCCTGTCCTCTGTCCTGCTGACCCCTGTACCCTTCCCTACTGACTCCTGTCCTCTGTCCTGCTGACCCCTGTACCCTTCCCTACTGACTCTTGCCTCTGTCCTGCTGACCCCTGTACCCTTCCTTACTGACTCCTGTCCTCTGTCCTGCTGACCCCTGTACCCTTCCCTACTGACTCCTGTCCTCTGTCCTGCTGACCCCTGTACCCTTCCCTACTGACTCTTGCCTCTGTCCTGCTGACCCCTGTACCCTTCCTTACTGACTCCTGTCCTCTGTCCTGCTGACCCCTGTACCCTTCCCTACTGACTCTTGCCTCTGTCCTGCTGACCCCTGTACCCTTCCCTACTGACTTCTGTCCTCTGTCCTGCTGACCCCTGTACCCTTCCCTACTGACTTCTGTCCTCTGTCCTGCTGACCCCTGTACCCTTCCCTACTGACCCCCTGTCCTCTATCCCGCTGATCCCTGTCTTCTGCCCTTATGACCCTTCTGCTCTGCCATACTGACCCCTGGGCCCTGCCCTGCTGACCCCTGTAAGTATAAGGAAGCCCAGGTTTTGTATAACCGCACTCCTTAAACCTCTCCCACTGTTAAGGGGTTGGTCACACCCACATTTTTACGCAGATCTCTTCCTTCATCAAGTGTCCCTCATTTTGAAGTTCAAAAGTTGGGAGGTATGCTCCCAGGACGTTGATAAGTGAGGCCTAGTCATCACTGCTCACCTCCACCATCACAGGAGTGCAGGGCTGCTGATAGAAATCGCGGGGCCCTGTACAGACTACCTGACAGGGCCCCCCTAAGAAAATATTAAAGCTATATTTTGCTAAAAATACAATAAAACTATTAGCAGACACGAATACAACATAACTCTTATGCCCCGTACACACGGTCGGACATTGATTGGACATTCCGACAACAAAATCCTAGGATTTTTTCCGACGGATGTTGGCTCAAACTTGTCTTGCATACACACGGTCACACAAAATCCGATCGTTCTGAACGCAGTGATGTAAAACATGTACGTTGGGACTATAAACGGGGCAGTAGCCAATAGCTTTCATCTCTTTATTTATTCTGAGCATGCGTGGCACTTTGTGCGTAGGATTTGTGTACACACGATCGGAAATTCCGACAACGGATTTTGTTGTCGGAAAATTTTATAGCCTGCTCTCAAACTTTGTGTTTCGGAAAATCCGATGGAAAATGTGTGATGGAGCCCACACACGGCCGGAATTTCCGACAACAAGGTCCTATCACACATTTTCCGTCGGAAAATCTGACCGTGTGTACGGGGCAATAGAATTCCTGCCAAATCTAAAAGATAAAACTGAGTTAATAAATAAAAATGAAGGCGAGATGAAAAAAATATACAGGATCAGAGGGAGAGAAACAAAAGTTAGGCTCTATACACACTGGGCTTAAAAAAAAAAACTCCAATTCACCTAGCAGAAAAAAATACTCATATAGAGCATTTTTTGTACAAAGTTTAGACGAGTTTAGGAGAGTTTTACGTTTTTTTCTGCCAGTAATCAGAGATGCAAACCAGAGGGTTTTTTTTTTCCTGCCTCTAAACGCTGAGCTCAAAATACGCCTGTAAACGTCCTAATGTGCATGGACACATAGGATAACATTGAGCTGCTTCTACAGACAGAACACAAAACTCCTATAGAAGCAGTACATTTTAAATCAGTGTGCATGGAGCCTAAGTTAGAGAGATAAATTCAGGAGCAGAAATAGTCTTAAAAACCAGTGCTGAGAGGAGAGGAGGGGCCCACACAGGGAGGGGGATTAGTGAAGGACGACTGCCTCTTTCTTAGCAGATAAAAACTGGCAGCAGGGATGCATACCTCCCAACTGTCCCTGATTTTGAGGGACTGTCCCTGATTTGGAGCAATGTCCCTCTGTCCCTAATTCCTCCTCATTTGTCCCTCATTTTGGTCTGATCTATATAGATATTTAAAAAAATGTACTTTTTATCTATCAAAAAGTGTTTTCCAGAGCTAAACCTTTCATCTGATTTCTAAATTGCTGCATTTGTAAATTCCAAAAGCCAAAATAAAGCAATAGTAGTGGTAAAAAAAGCACTTGTGGGTTTAACCAATCTTGTTTTTTTTTGTACAATTCTCCTTTAAGGGGGCGTGGTAAAGGGTGTGTCCTATGCCTGCATACATTTTGCTGATAGGTGTCCCTCATTCCCATCTCAGAAAGTTGGGAGGTATGGGGATAGGGGAGAAGAGCAGCTTTCATCTACTGGAGGAAAAGAAACACCATTGTCGTCTGTCACTATTCCCCCTCCCTGTGTGGGCCCCCCTATGTTATCGGGCCCTGTACACAGGGGCTGGTGGCCCCCCCTATCAGCGGCCCTGCAGGAGTGAGCTGTTAAATGCTGAGCTCAGAGCTACTGCATCAGGGGGCGAAAGAGTATGTATGGGGGTTTGAATCAGAGAAAGAGCTCACTCGTGTGATGGTGGAGGTGAGCAGTGATGACTAGGCCTCACTTAGCAACATCCTGGGAGTACTTAGCAACATCCTGGGAGTATTCCAGTCAGGCCTCATAAGGTATGTAAATGGCCTACACCTATAGCAAGGGTAATATTCATCTCTAGTCAAATCTGCACAGTTTGTTCTAATCTATAAACATCCCTTACCTGCATAGGCAGTTTTTTTTTGTAAAGATGAACTATCCCTTTAAAGTGATTATGAATCTTTGTTTTTTATTTTTTTTCAAATAACAAACATGCAATGCTTACCTGCGCTGTGCCCCCCCCCCCCCACACTGAGTGCCCACCATAGCTAGCCACTTGCTATAGGGGCACTCATGCATGCTCGCTCCTTGTATCCAAAAAAGCTGCTACGTATCTAGTGAAACACAATAAAATGGCAACGCATTTTGTCTAAAAAAAAAAAAAAAAAGTCTTCTAAATCTCAGATTTTCTATTACCATATATACTCCAGTATAAGCCGAGTTTTTCAGCACATTTTTTGGCTAATCCTCCCCCCCCCAGGTTATACTCGAGTGGTTGTCCCACTTAAGAGAAAAATGTCTCGAAAATGGAGCCGAAAAAGGGGCAGGGCCGTCCCGCTGGGTGCCGCACATGTATCCGCCCGGCGCCCCTGTCAGTTTCCCCTCCCTCCCATACCATGTGTCAGAGATCTGAATGGCCGTGCAGCTGCTGTAACGATGTTCCGCCTCCTAGACCGCTTCTTGTGATAGACGGCACACTGAATCATTGCATCATTGCAATCATTGCAATCATTACAATCATTGCAATCATTACATCATTGCGCCGTGTGTCATAGGAGGCGGGACATCGTTACTGCGGCTGCACAGCGATTCAGATCCAGCTCTGACACACAGTGTGACATCGTGACATCTCATTACCAGGCACTGGTAGGTTGTACCTGATGGGTACTGGTAGGCTGCATGTCATGGGCACTAATAGGCTGTACATGATGGGCACTGGCAGACTGCATGTCATGGTCACTGATAGGCTGTACATGATGGGCACTGGTAGACTGCATGTCATGGGCACTGATAGGCTGTACATGATGGGCACGGCAAGTTGCATGTCATGGGCACTGATAGGCTGTACATGATGGGCACTGGCAGGCTGCATTTCCCACCCTAGGCTTATTCTCGAGTCAATAAGTTTTCCCAGTTTTTTGTGGTAAAATTAGGTGCTCTTGGCTTATATTTGGGTCGGCCTATACTTGAGTATATACGGTATTTAAAGTAGAACTATAGGCAAATTTTGGATAGAGCAAGGGAGGGTTCTAACCCCTGTCAGATTTTCTTTTCACCATCTGTGTCTCATTACAGAGATGTCCCTTCTCTTCCTGTTCCATAGCCAAACAGGCTGCAAATTAAGGGAATTCCTTGGAGACCCCCAGGTCATCCAGAACTAGTTTCCCAATTGGAAGATTATACCTTTATTACTTTTCTGGGGACAACCCAAAATTTTGGATTTTCTTTTACTTTCATTTTTGATAATAATGGTAAACAGGACAAATAGAGAAGAGGAATCTCCTGACAGGGACACAGACAGCAGTAAAAACTGTTAGGCATTCTAATCCTTCTCCAAACCTAAAAAAAAAAGTGTTTAGTTATACTTTTAATGAGCTTATAAAATACATATATAGATACACAATAAGACAGTCTTTTGAAGCTGCAGCTTCCACAGCTTGGAATTCAGCTTTACGTATTCTTCAGGATTTACCTTTATCAAAGACCTGGGCATTTCTGTGGTGCTCATATGTAGAATTGTTCCCAACAGGGGCAATGTGGGGGGTCCAGGAGGCAAATTTCGGCTCTGTAACTTCTTTTTCCATGAGAAAAAATATGCAACAAGACTGACACAGACAGCCAGGAGAATCGAGCCCGCCACTCCCAGCTCCATAGTCTTTCTACACAAACACACGAATACAGGAAGTGTTCTGTATACAGCCACACTAATATATACAGTACATATGCTCTCTTAGCTTGCTGGGCGTGTTTTCTCAAGTCAGTAAGGAAAATGTGATATGTAGATAAGCCAGATGACTGGGATAAGAGCCAACACAACACAGTTGGCCTAGGGGCCTATTTTTGTTTTATGGCTCTGTACTCATCGCTGTATTACTAATATTTACTCAACTGGTGTTATGACCTCTGTATGCACATACATTCATTCCTCCAATGTAAGCATACCGTAGTGATTTATCTCTGCTTGTGCCTTTACTTTAGGAAGTTCAGAAACCACAGCCGCTCAATGCAGGGGCCTGCAGGCAGGCTTTTAACTTGCTGCAATAACATTCATTTTTTGATTCATCAAAGCAGACTTGCACTCAGCTGCAAGGTCCTCTTATTCAGCACTGGCCACCTCCAAATGTTTAATTACTACATTACTTTAGAAAAGGTGCCTTGTCATGAGATTTGGGATACTCCCCGGGATCTTGCAGAAACGATCATGACGCCACCCACTTCAGTGTGAAAGCTGGGTGTATAGTAAGTACTCTATGTGTCTTAGCTTTTTTTCAACAGGTGTTTTTTTTGCTACTGCCGTAATGTGGTGGTTGGAAGGCTGGATCCATGTGAACTAAGTTTGTTTCTAAGACACTTATCAAGAGCCCCCTCTTTGGAATATATGTGCCTTGACTACCATGCTGTCTTTACGGTGACTTACTCACATTGGGTCTGGATTAGGGATGAGCCGAAAACCCCCCTGTTCGGTTCGCACCAGAACATGCGAACAGGAAAAAAGTTTGTTTGAACACGCGAACACCGTTAAAGTCTATGGGACACGAACATGAATAATCAAAAGTGCTAATTTTAAAGGCTTATATGCAAGTTATTGTCATAAAAAGTGTTTGGGGACCCGGGTCATGCCCCAGGGGACATGGATCAATGCAAAAAAAAGTTTTAAAAATGGCCGTTTTTTCAGGAGCAGTGATTTTAATGATGCTTAAAGTCAAACAATAAAAGTGTAATATCCCTTTAAATTTCGTAGCTGGGGGGTGTCTATAGTATGCCTGTAAAGGGGTGCATGTTTCCTGTGTTTAGAACAGTCTGACAGCAAAATGACATTTCGAAGGAAAAAACCCATTTAAAACTACTCGCGCTATTGCATTGCCGGTCCGACAATACACATAGAAGTTCATTGATAAAAACGGCATGGGAATTCCCCACAGGGGAACCCCGAACCAAAATTAAAAAAAAAAAAGGCGTGGGGTCCCCCCAAAAATCCATACCAGACCCTTCTCCGAGCACGCAACCTGGCAGGCCGCAGGAAAAGAGGGGGGGACGAGAGTGCGCCCCCCCTCCTGAACCGTACCAGGCCACATGTCCTCAACATTGGGAGGGTGCTTTGGGGTAGCCCCCCAAAACACCTTATCCCCATGTTGATGAGGACAAGGGCCTCATCCCCACAACCCTGGCCGGTGGTTGTGGGGGTCTGTGGGTGGGGGGCTTATCGGAATCTGGAAGCCCCCTTTAACAAGGGGACCCCCAGATCCCACCCCCCCCCTGTGTGAAATGGTAAGGGGGCACTTACCCCTACCATTTCACTAAAAAACTGTCAAAAATGTTAAAAATGACAAGAGACAGTTTTTGACAATTCCTTTATTTAAATGCTTCTTCTTTCTTCTATCTTCCTTCATCTTCTGGTTCTTCTGGCTCTTCTGGTTCTTCCTCCGGCGTTCTCGTCCAGCATCTCCTCCGCGGCGTCTTCTATCTTCTTCTCCTCGGGCTGCTCCGCACCCATGGCATGGGGGGAGGCTCCCACTCTTCTCTTCATCTTCTTCATCTTCTTCTTTTCTTCTCTTCTTCTCTTCTTCATTTTCTTCTCCGGGCCGCTCCGAGAACGCCGGAGGAAGAACCAGAAGAACCAGAAGAAGAAGGAAGATAGAAGAAAGAAGAAGCATTTAAATAAAGGAATTGTCAAAAACTGTCTCTTGTCACTGCTTCTTCTGGTTCTTCTGGTTCTTCCTCCGGCGTTCTCGTCCAGCATCTCCTCTGCGGCATCTTCTATCTTCTTCTCTTCGGGCCGCTCCGCACCCATGGCATGGGGGGAGGCTCCCGCTCTTCTCTTCATCTTCTTCATCTTCTTCTCTTCTTCTTTTCTTCTCTTCTTCTCTTCTTCTCTTCTTCATTTTCTTCTCCGGGCCACTCCGCACCCATGCTGGCATGGAGGGAGGCTCCCGCTGTGTGACGGCGTCTCCTCGTCTGACAGTTCTTAAATAACGGGGGGTGGGGCCACCCGGTGACCCCGCCCCCCTCTGACGCACGGTGACTTGACGGGACTTTCCTGTGATGTCACGGGGAATGCCACAGGGAAGTCCCGTCATGTCCCGTGTGTCAGAGGGGGGCGGGGTCACCGGGTGGCCCCACCCCCGTTATTTAAGAACCGTCAGACGAGGAGATGCCGTCACACAGCGGGAGCCTCCCTCCATGCCAGCATGGGTGCGGAGCGGCCCGGAGAAGAAAATGAAGAAGAGAAGAAAAGAAGAAGATGAAGAAGATGAAGAGAAGAGTGGGAGCCTCCCCCCATGCCATGAGTGCGGAGCGGCCCGAGGAGAAGAAGATAGAAGACGCCGCGGAGGAGATGCTGGACGAGAACGCCGGAGGAAGAACCAGAAGAGCCAGAAGAACCAGAAGATGAAGGAAGATAGAAGAAAGAAGAAGCATTTAAATAAAGGAATTGTCAAAAACTGTCTCTTGTCATTTTTAACATTTTTGACAGTTTTTTAGTGAAATGGTTTTTTTTGGCCGCGGGGTTCCCCTTAAAATCCATACCAGACCTGAAGGGTCTGGTATGGAATTTAGGGGGACCTCCACGTCATTTTTTTTTTTTTTTTGGCCGGGGTTCCCCTTAATATCCATACCAGACCTGAAGGGCCTGGTATAGAATTTAGGGGGACCCCCACGTCATTTTTTTTTTTAAATTTTGGTTCGGGGTTCCCCTGTGGGGAATTCCCATGCCGTTTTTATCAATGAACTTCTATGTGTATTGTCGGACGGCAGTGCAATAGCCGCGAGTAGTTTTAAATGGGTTTTTTCCTTCGAAATGTCATTTTGCTGTCAGACTGTTCTAAACACGGGAAACATGCGCCCCTTTACAGGCATACTATAGACACCCCCCAGCTGCGAAATTTAAAGGGATATTACACTTTTATTGTTTGACTTTAAGCATTATTAAAATCACTGCTCCTGAAAAAACGGCCGTTTTTAAAACTTTTTTTTTGCATTGATCCATGTCCCCTGGGGCAGGACCCGGGTCACCAAACACTTTTTATGACAATAACTTGCATATAAGCCTTTAAAATTAGCACTTTTGATTTCTCCCATAGACTTTTAAAGGGTGTTCTGCGGCATTCGAATTTGCCGCGAACACCCGAAATTGTTCGCTGTTCGGCGAACTTGCGAACAGCCAATGTTCGAGACGAACATGAGTTTGACTCGAACTCGAAGCTCATCCCTAGTTTGGATGGTTCCCCATTGGGAAGATGGTCCTTTTATTTTAAGATTAAGTGTATAAGACCATTGGCTGCTTAGTTATTGTACCTGCATTTTCCACCTGAGAGGCAGTGGCTTCACCTTGGCTTACTCATTTGCACCTCTATGGCAATATACACATGCTATCAATTCCAGTCTACTCTACTGTCTGATGTTACTCTATTAAAGATTAGTTGGGTCCAGTGTGTTGTTTCTGTCACATGTGATCCTAAAGAAGGATTCCTGAAACGTGTTGAGTCCACATCTGTAATCACAATCTTTGCATGTTTTGAATCTATACAGAGAGTAATTTTTAATGTTGTGTAATAGATTTTTAATGGTACATAATAATATTGTTTTTATGGCACTAGTTTCTTTTCTATATGTCCACACAATGTCCATGACTACATACTCTGTTCATAGTGGTACATGATTTGCTGGGATGTGGACATATAGCACACACGGTCTGGGCTTCACTCCCACTATAGATGATTGGAAGTGGCCTTTGTTGAATAAATGGACCTAGGATTTGATTGTGCTAGTGTTCTGCCACTATTTATAGTGCTTTTATTTATTCTTTTTATACTTATTTTGAAATTAAGCAATTTGTGTGTGTTTTTTTGTATTTATATTTTATTAATGATCACATTATAAATTATCAAAAATTTAGCACAAAAAAGAAAATGTTTATTGTATGAAGATGAAACAAACGTGTTACACATAATCCTATAATTCCAAGCACTTTCAGCTGTTTCCATTTTCATTATCTTCTCCATGGTGTCATTATCGTGGTTCCACGTACAGTTGGTATGTTCTCAGTATAACACCATTTTTGCCCGGTTCTGGGGTTATTTCAATATCTTCTAGAGCTTTGTTTGTCTTCAGCTGTAGCTTCTGAAGTATGGTGGTAAGGAAAATAAAGATCTCCATTCGAGCCAGACCCTCCCCAAGACAACTTCTTTTTCCTGCGGGTAACAGAATAGTCTGTTATAGAAATAAACATCATACAAGAGAATTTTATATGAGAGCAAAAGCCTTCTCCAACACCACCCAGTAGGATTATCCCTTTCATGACTAAGCCTATTTTTGAAATTTGGTGTTTACAAGTTAAAATCCGTATTTTTTGATAGAAAATTACTTAGAACCCCCAAACATTATATATATATTTTTTAGCAGAGAATCTAGAGAATAAAATATGTGTGCTATAAAATATTGTTGCAATATTTTATATCACACGGTATTTATGCAGAGGTGTTTTAAACGCAAATTTTTGGGAAAAGGGACACTTTCATGAATTTTAAAAAATCCAAACAGTATAGTTACCCCAATTTTTTTATATAATGTGAAAGATGATGTTACGCTTTGTAAATAGATACCAAACATGTCACACTTTATAATTGCACGCACTCGTGGAATTGCGACAAACTACGGTACCTAAGAATTTCCATAGGCGACGCTTTAAATTTTTTTTACGGTTACCAGGTTAGAGTTACAGAGGAGGTCTAGTGCTGGAATGTGAGGTATCGTGGCGATACCTCACATGTGTGATTTGAGCACCGTTTACATATGCGGGCACGACTTCCATATGCATTTTCTTTGCTGCGCGAGCTTGCGGGGATGGGGGAGCTTTACATTTTTTTTTCTTATTTATTTTATTTATTTTTATTTTTTTAAGTTGTGTTTAAAAAAAAAATAATTTTTTTGATCACTTTTATTGCTGTCACAAGGAATGGAAACATCTCTTGTGACAGTAATAGGTGGTGACAGGTACTCTTTATGGAGGGATTGGGGTCTAAAAGACCCCCTATCCCTCCTTTGCACTTCACAGTATTCAGATCGCCAGAAACGGCGATTCTGAATACTGTGTATCTTTTTAAAACCGGCACCATTGGCAGCCGAGTAACCAGGAAGTGACCTCATGACGTTGCTTCCGCGTTTACAATTAGAAGGCTGGACCGAAGCCGCCCACAGCTTCGTTCCAGCCCGCCTCCAGCCGCCGGAGGCAGCTGATTGGTCACTGGGCCTCCCGATGGCACAGGAGGCCCGGTAAGAGCGGCGGCGGGAGGGGGGGACATCCCCTCCTGCTCCTCCAGTATAACAGCCGAGCATCTTTTAGCCACATCGGTTGTTATATCTGGATAGCCGATCGGCCGCTCTAAACAACGGTACCGGGATGATGCCTGCAGCTGTGGGCATCATCCCGGTATAACCCCGGAAAGCCGAGTACACACATCTGCGTACCCTCGGCGGAAGGGATTAAATTCTTATTTCAAAGCAGTGGTGGTGAGCCGCTCTAGTTGCTATTACAAGAGAGCCGACCACCGGCTCTTAAAAAAATGGTACCGGGATGATGCTTGCAGCTGCAGGTATCATCTCGGTATAACCACCAAAAGTCCAGCGACGTACCGGTACGTCTGTGGATGGGAAGTACTTAAACAAGAAATTTGGTAAATTTAATATC
This sequence comes from Aquarana catesbeiana, assembly GCF_042186555.1. NCBI lineage: Eukaryota > Metazoa > Chordata > Amphibia > Anura > Ranidae > Aquarana > Aquarana catesbeiana. The sequence goes on from NC_133332.1 coordinate 59,799,818, forward strand.
AAATAAATGGTTTGTTATTTTACCTATAGAGAATGGTATGAAGGCCTCGTTGTTCTTCAACTGTCCATCTTCATCCAGGAAGTGTCCAGGATCAAACTTTTCTGGGTGCCTAAAATATTTCGGGTCCTTTAGCACAGAAGTCATCAATGGGGAGACTGTTGTACCCTAAAATGTAAGAAGTTAAAAACACATATCAATAATACAACTCATTAATATCAATAGTAACAACCCAGCACATATATAATTTAATTTGACCTATTTACTAGTTACTCAATTTTTGCTAAACATTTCTTATTTTGAAAAACAATGAAGTCCCAGTTTTTGTTTTTATTTTACTTTTTAGAGGAATCCTTTTTTTTTTAGATTGCCATTGCTGACCTACCATTCTGCAGATGATAATTGCCTGGATGTCATTCTGATCTTCTGGATCCAATACCTTGAGTCATTAAAGAGGAGCTTCAGTCAGTTTAATAAAAAAATAAAAGTCAGCAGCTACAAATACTGTAGCTGCTGAATTTTTTTTTTGTAAAAAGGACCCTTATCTGTCCAAGGATCCAGCACTGTCCTTACCTGGGCCGGCTCTTTGTCGATCTTTGGGTCTGAGCGCTGGCATGTTTACTGTGGGAAGCCAGCTGTGATTCCTTGCAGCTTCACAGCCGACCCCCTACTGCGCATGTACAAGCCGCTATCCTAATGGTCCTGCAGCCTCCTGGGACCTGTGATGTGTCCCAAGAGGTTGCAGGTGGGGGGGGGAGAACTTCTGCTTCGATCGACTCGGTGATCAGAGCAAAAGTGGGTAGCAGCAGATACCTGTCAAAATTAGGTACCCGCTCCCCTTTTGCGAAATGCGGAAATTCCCCTTTTGAGTGAGGTTCCCCTTTAATAATACAGATAAGGAAATTTAACTATTTGCTCTGAGGCAGTGATTTAAAAATTATTGACGAGTGGATAAGCATAACAGCCCAGCGACTAGCAAATTTCAGCCATGGGACAGCAATGGCCGCTCCCATACTTCTGTCAGTAAAAGTTTACTTTTAATAAGAACTCATTGTTACAATGGGGAGAGTGCTAACTAATATTTACATTAAAGCAGTAGAAAAAAATGCAAAAAAAAAAAAAATTGGGCCCACACAGGACAATGTCATAATGTGCTAGTATGCATACTAGCACATTATAACAGACTTACCCAAAAACAAAGCCCTCCAGTGGCAAGCTGTCACAACTGACAGGGCTTCCGTCTTCATCCATTCTGCCTTCTGGGTTATGATCTTCTGGGTTATCCAGTGTTAACGTCACTCCAGAGCTTGTGTGCATGAGCCATGAGAGTGCAGTGCGCATGGGCCAGTGAGGTTACCAGCTACTACTAAAGTAAATATCTCCTAAACTATGCACGTTTAAGAGATATTTACTGTAACTATAGGTATATCTTATTATAGGCTTACCTGTAGGTATACATAAAAAATGCAGAGATTACTAGCACTTTATTAATCAGCATCACGTGACCCCTCTCTCATGGAATGCCCGTTCCTACAGGGACCAGGAGCGAAAAATGATCCAGACCATTTTCTGACTCAAACGCTGTATGCAGTGGATTATTCCATTCTGCCACTCCCCTGAACTCGGTGATATTGCACACAGTGGCTATCCAGCATATGTGCAGTGCGTGCTCCGGAATCCATGAACGAACTGAGGTTATGGTAACATAATGCCTGCCATCCTTTTGTGTATCTTCAGAATACATGGGTCCATTTTGGCTCTCAAGGCGGCTACCCTATCTGTATTGAATGGAATATTTGACTTGTACCACATACACACCAGTGCCTCTGAACTTTTATTCCCTCACCTAGCCGCTAAACCATTCAGTTGCCTGATTGGCTAAAGACATCTATCTGGAATTGATAGTGAATGCACTGTTGTATATCCATCCAGATTACCAAAATGTTGATGGTGGATACATTGACCGTGCATTGATGAGCACCTTACCCAGCTGACTGGTGAATATTCTTTCCAGCATTGCATTATTGCACCACCTGCATATACTAGTTTATAGCCTTGTTTCCCAGTTCCCAGTCCATGTGGATGCTGATTGCTACAAGACTTCTGTCCTCCCACTAATGTACATCATCAGTAATTCCACGTTGGATCCATGGCTCCACTGAGCTAGTAGGAAAGGACCTTTTTCCCCTTTTGTCACTGACCATATACCAATTGATCCTTCACTCGGTGAATTAAATAGGACCATCAAGACTTAGAAGTTATCCGGTATCAGCTAGGTCCACCATTAAACTTATGTCCCTAGGGGCCATGCACACATGGGCTGTAAGTAACCACTCATGATTTTTACACGTTACATTACCAAGCGATAATTATCGCATGACAACACATATGTGCATGGTAATTTGGCGTCTGGACGTTCAGTTCATTTTGAGTTATGTCCTGTGTTTTTTTGTTTTTGTCTGTTTTTTCATTGCACCATTGCGGTGCCCATATGGACTTTAACAAACATGTGAAGCGGTAAATATTATTGCTTTCAGTATTGTACACTTTGCTGCTAAAAATTAAATGTAATAAATGTTGTACTTTTATTAATGAAACACTATTATGACCTTTTGTTATCATAGTAACCTCTATGCTTCCCAGGTGACCGTCACCAGGGTTTTCTTCTTTGTCTAGTTTATTTGGTTACGGTGACAACACTGGATTTGGTGAGTGGTCTATGGGTGTGTATCACCGCTGTGGACCTTTTAAGTAGGACCCGTTACTGTGTTGTGTTTACACTTTATTAATCAGCTCTTAGTTACAGTGATGATAGTTATTCCTCCAACAAAATATTCAGACTGAATCTACAGCAAATAATCTCCAGGGAGGCTATTCAAAATGGTTTTGAGTAACAAACCTTGCAGCTCAGGGAACTGCTCAGTGGTTACTAAGAATGTAAATCACAAAGAAGACAAAGAACATAATAGCCTGGGGCCAGAACTGAGGAAGCGTTAATATACATATGGACATCAAACACCCGCAGTGAAAACAAAAATGAATGGCCCAACAAGCCTCAGTGACAGGGAGTCTTTACTTTTGGAAGGAGGGGGCTGAAAATCGAGAATGTGCTTTTGCACATGAACAGAAAGTTAATTCTAGGCTAGTTAAGGCTGATGGCTTGATAGACTACCTAAATGACACAATGACCTCCAGTTTTCAGACAAGTTCCCACTCTCCCTCCCTATCCTTCTGCAGTTCTTCAATGGTTGGTTTTTTAGCATGCAATGTTTAATGTCAATGGGTTTTTACTGAAGGTTTAAAAGAAAAAAAATAACAAAAAAAAACTTATCAGCAGTGAGAACTCTCTATACAAAGAGAGCACTGCACCCTGAGCCCACCCACTTGTGGCAATAGCGAATCATCATCCGCCATTGTCTTCCTGCTTCTCCTCCTGGCGGGTCCTGAGATCGGATTGGCCGGGAAGAGAAGCGACCGGATTGGGCGGGAGGAGAAGCCGGGGGAAGCCACCCCTGACCTTGATGGGGTGAGTTTGGGGCTGGCCGGCTTGCGAGCCGGGCTGACATGCAGGGCTGGAGAGAGGTACTGGCGAGTGGGGCTGGCGGGTGGGTGGGGGGTTTGTTGGCCACCCCCCCCAAAAATGGAGCACAATCCGCCACTGATCAAAGATATATTATCTAAACAATTAGCAGTAGAACCATACATAGTGTAGTAACCAACAGCAGCAATCCAGTCCTTAGTTATCTATTCAGTCAAAAGATTAAATATGGTTGAATGCTGGGGGTATTACACTAAAGTTGGCCATAGACAGTTCTAATCCATGTACAGGCAGGCTGATTGTACCCAAATTGATCCATCAGTTGTTTTGGGTGCAACCTGCACACCAAGTTTTTACATGCGATTTATTAAAAGTAAGCTATAGCTGCTAGCAATAATCACTGTGTTCTCCTGGCATGGAAGGCATCAGTTTAAACATCTTCTGAGATCATTTAGAATTCACATTTGCATAAACATGTATGTGAATGCAAAATCCACTTAAAGCGGAGTTCCAGCCAAAAGTGGAACTTCCACTTATCTAATTCCTCCCCCCTGCGGTGCCACATTTGGCACCTTTCGGGGTGGAGCGGATACCTGTCTTTGACAGGTATCCTGTCTCCACTTTCGGGAGACCAGGTTGCGGCAAAGTACGTTGCAGCTCGGTCCCCCGCCGGGCCAGTAGGAGAGCGCAGCGCGTTTCGCGCATGCATGGTAGGGACCCAGTCATGAAGTTGAAAAGCTACCGGGTTCCCTTACCGGCAATGGCCGTGGCAGCGCCCCGACAGCTGATGGAAACATTAGCTGCAGTGCCAACATCGCTGGACTCCAGGACAGGTAAGTGTCCTAATGTTAAAAGTCAGCAGCTACAGTATGTGTAGCTGCTGACTTTTAATTTTTAAAGGGCCCAAAGACAGAGAGTGTTTAGGACCTGAAGACTTAACAATTTTCTAAAAATGAACAAGGAACATACTATATGGCAATGTTAGAATCTTGATCTTTTTATAAACATAGCACCGAGAGAGGGCTACTAACTTGGAAGCAATGGTATTCCATTGATTTAGAAGGTAAACTGCACAGAACTTCTAACCTTTGGTATGTTGTGCCCTCGGAATACTGTATCTTTGCTTGTTGCGTGTGGAAGTCCCAAAGGAGTTATGTCAGCAAATCTCTGGATCTCATGAATCACAGCATCTGTGTATGGCATCTTAATACGATCTTCCATTGAGGGTAATCGATTCTGCCCAATGACATTATCTATCTCTACTTGCATCTTTTCTGTGCAGACACAGAACAAAGCAATTATTGTGAGCAAAATATAAAAAATAAATAAATAAAAATAATGCATTCTGTACATTGAGTTAAACAGTTTAGTATCTTGATCTCATTTCTTTGGGCTGCCTCCATAGATATATATGAAGCCTATTTTCTAAATCTTTAAAAACATGGAATGCTTTTAAAAGTGGCAGTAGTGAAACTAAGGACAAAAATAGGGGTCACAAAACAAGCATTGATAGAATATGTGATTGGACACACTGAACTTTCTAGATAAGTCTTCCTCCAAGTTTTTACCCCAAAGGAACCTTTGAATCTTTTTCAGTTCTCAGGGAACCCCCACTAATTATGAAAAAGTAAAATCCAAATGCAGTCACTTCATGTACAGGGAAAAGCAGGAAAAACAACTAACGCGTTTCACGCCCCTATTGTGGTGCTTATTCATAGCTAAAGCTTTTTTACTTTTTCATATCAATAAAGATGCCTTCTATGGTGTGCGGCCATCCAGGATCCTCTTTTTTCCTCAAGCTTGTGCAGAGCCAGCACTTGTGAGTTCTATTAGGGTGGGTGTTTTGTTACAGATTTGGGAGATTGGAGCGGCAATCTTTTGCTTTATGATTTCCTCCTTTGTGATGTCATGGATGTAGTTAGTGCCCATATAAATGCTAGTAAAGGAGAAGCTCATTTAAAGGGCCCTATGCAAGACTGAAGTCCCAAGCAAGGTGGAACAGCATTGGTGAGTAGTGATAGAAGCTTGGGAATATATGCCATCTGGGAGTTTGCCCAGCTGGGCAGAGCCATAGAGGGATATTAGGGACAGACTGGTATACTATCGAAGGCAACTTGACCCTACTCAGCGATGGAAGTTAGATGCTGTGGACTTAGTATGCATAGGAAAGTGGTGCTCTATGGTGCTCCCAAGGAGAGGAGGTGCAACAGGAATATGGTTTACAAATTATGTGCTTGCATTCTCCACAGAAATGACAACTACAGGATCTCTACTACTGTGTATGGCATTCCGCGCCAAAGAATTCTGCTGGTATGTAAAATGTGATGTCAGCTGTCATGGAAATCTTTGTGAAGTTACAGGAAAGTTCAGAAAATGCATTCTATGTGTGGACGTTTCTTTATTCATAAATATTAAGGCATATGGTTGAGATTGTCAAGAAACGGGCCTATGCCCTGGAGTATGACACCTTATGGCAGAGGGTTGGATCAACAACAGGAAGGTAGCTGTCCTATCCAAGAAGAAGAGGGGCAGGGACTTACTCAGTATGGCACCAATAACTGACAAAATTCTAGTCCCCCTTACATAGGTAGGTAGATTACATAGGTAAGTCACACAACTATGGTTGGATCTTTATTCTCTCCTTGTTTGTTAGTGAAATAACAACCTGTCAATAGACAAAATTCAAACCCCTTTTATTTGTATTTTTTTTTAATAAGTAGAATTTCAGCAGTTTTATGGTGTTTTTATTTTAAAGCAAGTAGGACCATACTGCTGCTATATAGACGTAGCAATACAGATATCGGGAAATATAATGTTGCTTACTTGCCACATCCGGGTGCTTGAGCAAGATGAGAAGAGCACTTTTCAGGGTGGAACTGGTTGTTTCAATTCCAGCATTAAAAAGATCTAACACTGTCATAAATAAGTTCTCAAAATGGAACTCAGTGTTTGGCTTGTTCTTATCCTGTGGATGTTAAAATGACAAACTGTTAGTGGCTACCAATACAGAGTGAATCACTAGTCAAGGCCTTTTCCAGTTTTAGGTTGATCGGAGATGGGTTTTCATCTCAATTCCTGCTCCAGTGACCACACAGGAATACATCTCAGAAAATGAAGGGAAGTCTTCCTAAACTAGCACAAAGAGCACTAAAAAAATCAGAGGTTCAAACCCTTCCTCACACTATCAAAAACTAGGAAAAAAAATATCTCATAACTGTCATTCCATTTTAGATGTAAAAATGCATCATGACCAACATTAGGCATAGGAACTAATTGGTTAGCAGAAATCACCTCCTCCATCTTTATGAGAAAGCTGTCAATGAAGTCTCGTGGGCAATTCATATCGATAGTCTTCTTATGATGATCTACAGACTCCGAAATAAATTCTTTAACTTTGCCAAAATTCCTGAAGACTTTCTGGTGAGGACCAGGGATGTATGGTGATATATTGGGAAATAAATTTACCAACTGTTAAAACAAAACAAAAAGTTTAAGGGTGAGATAAAACTATGGTAATATATGTTTACAGCATGAATATGCAAGACTAATAGAAATGCAATTTTGTAACAACTAAATTATGTGGATTGGTCAGTCTAATGCTGCATACACACGGTCGGAGTTTACGTCAAAAAAAGTGTGATGGGAGCTTTTGGTCGAATATTCCAAGCGTCTGTATACTTCATCCAACTTTTTCTGTCTGAATTTCCGCCAGCAAAAGATTGAGAGCTGGTTCTCTATTTTTCCGACGGAAAAAGTTCTTGACGGAAATTCCGTTTGTCTGTGTGCAATTCTGACGTGCAAAAAAACAGCATGCTCGGAAACAATTCGACGCATGCTCGGACGCAATGAACTTCATTTTCTCGGCTCGTCGTAGTGTTGTACGTCACCGCGTTCTTGACGGTCGAAAGTTCAGAGAACTTTTGTGTGATCGTGTGTATGCAAGCCAAGCTTGAGCGGAATTCCGTCAGAAAAACCATCTAAGATTTATCCGAGGGAAATTCCGCTGGTGTGTACAGGGCATAAGTTTCCAACAGCTTGATAACCTAAGACAAGTCTGTACATGGAAGAAAGATCTGTCCTCATGGTCTAATAGGAGCTTTGCTCAGCATATATGCTGTTCTCTCATTTAATAAAAAGTAGTAAATGTGGTGTTTGCAAAACTTTTTTTTAAGTTTTAGATAGTTTGTCATCTGTGTCTCACTAGGAAAAATGGCTTTCGCTTCCTGCAGGTAAAGTAATTACAATTTAGAAAGTTGTCTACAGAACAAAATTTCCCACTGGAATATCCCCACACTATTCTTGTTCCAGTGAAGGAACACAATTCTGGGTCTTTCCTTACTTTCAGTGCTGGTGATAGTGGTAAACAGGACACAGAGAGGGTGAATCTCCACATTTATCCACAGAAAAAATAAATTTGTGATCTTCCTCAATCTAGCCAAAGCTACTTTTCAGTTAGGCAGGAATTGTTTACTTTATTGGATTTGAACTTTTTTTCAGGGACTAACATATTATTTTCTCACTAAGGAACAGGGTATAGGTTCTTGGAGATAACACTGAAGTCTAGTAGTAGGATGTGTAGCTATCAAGATCTGTCCATCCACCCAATGCATTGGAAAGGAACCTCTACTTTTAATACATTTTGTAAAATGCTTGAGATAGGCCTAGTTTTAGTTAAAATAATCTAGAGTTAATTTCACCTATCAGAAAGTTTGCTTCTCAGAGGGTTCAGGGGTTAGATGACTTCCCTCTTTGGACCATGTGCACTTTTGTGTTTCACTAAACACTTTTTGGCTGTTCGTGTATTTGATTTATCATATGGAACTGGTAGTAAGAGAAGTATGTAGGCTTCCACTGCAAACTACATACTTAAAATGATAGTTATCTGAATAAAAGCCTTTTGTATTTTTTTTTCCTTTAAATACACATGGCAGTTGAATGTTTTCCCATTGCTCTTTACGTCTTACATAAAGGAAATGGTAAAATTTGCTATGATGTAAAAGCTAAACTTTGGGAGAATATACAGTTCATATCAGATAAATCAAAGGCATTCTGTGAATTTACTTACAATACCCCATGCAGAGGCAAGGGTGTTTAAGATCTCCTTTAGCAAGAATAAAAGATTTGTGAACTTTTCATCTTCGTAGTCAAAGCGTTCTCCAAACACTATAGAGCAGATGACGTTTGAGACCGCCAAACGAAGCATATCCGTTGGATCAAACAAGTTTTCTAGGAAAAAGACATAAGTAATCAAATACAAATTTTAAAACTTACAAGATAGAGAACCCATAAGACGATGGAGCTTACTCATCAAAGCATCTGAATTAATGTTCTGTTTTTTTCAGTACTGGCTAGAAATCCACAGTGAAAATTTGATTGGCCACTTCGACACAGAGCAAAGCCTGAATTACACACTCACTGTATAAAAATGTTCAGATTTTCTGAGAAATTGACCTGTGATACTGCTTTTCAGAAAGACTCAGCATTTAAGCATAAAACACCACAATATTTAAAATATTTAACATTTAATTGCAATCTCTGTAATCTCCTCAGGGTTGTTTTCCAAGTTAAAACAGAATTCCAGCCTGTACAAAAAAAAATAAAAGTCAGCAGCTACAAATACTGTAGCTGCTGACTTTTAATATAAGGACACTTAACTGTCCAGGAATCCCGTGATGTCGCCACTCAAGCCGATTCGTCCATTGGCTTTGGGTGCAGGCGCTGGCATTGCAAGTAAGGGAAACAGGCAGTGAAGCCTTAAGGCTTCACCTGCCGTTTTCCTACTGTGCATTCCTGAGTCGCGCTGCACTTTCTGGATGGTCTTGTCATCTTCTGGTGTCAACTTCCACACACAGGAGGCAGGGGGGGGGAGGAGGGGCCTGAAATGATGGAGATCGCCGTGTGGCGATCTTACCAGGAAGTGGGGACAGGTACAGTACCTGTCAAAACCAGGTACCCGCTTCCCTCCAAAAAGTGCCAAATGTGGCAGTGGAGGGGAGGAGGGTACGGACAAGCGGAGCTTCCCCTTTTGGGTGGAGCTCCACTTTAAAAACTATTCCATTCACTCTCCTATTACTTCATTCAGCAGTGGGAGTAAGAAAAGAAAACCTTGCATGAAAAAATTGCCCTTGTATAAAGGTTGCCATAGTAGGGCATAGGACAGCCCTGGGCCAATCAAGAAGCACCAGCGCTGTCACGTGAGGATAGGGGGAACAAGGGTAAGGGATTCCTCCCCTGAGGAAGTCACATGATCCAGTGATCGCTGCACTTATACAGGGTAAATCTCTAGCTGCATACTACTGTGCACAGGTGTATTTTGCATAGGGCCATGTGAGTTTTTAGAGTTTGTTTTTAATAAGCCAATAATAGATTGTAAACAAACAAACTGAAACAAGAAGTGACAAAATCCATGACCCTTCCAGTTTCTGACGTCACAAATGAGGGGAAGGAACCTCCAATCCCTCCACTCTTCTCAGTGGGACGGGAGAGCCCTGGTAAAGGTGGCAGGCAGAGGCGGGGGACCCCCTTCCACTGCCTGAAAAAGTGATCAAGTGATCAGGCGTCTGAATAGCAACTCGGATCACTTTTACCTTGTGCAGAATCACATGCTGAAAAGAATAATACAAGGATCATGGCTGCAGCTGCAGCCATGATCCTGATATCACCACCACTCTCTGAGGACGTATATATACATTATATTATATATACATTATAATAAATATATATATATATCTCACAAAAGTGAGTACACCCCTCACATTTTTGTAAGTATTTTATTATATCTTTTTATGTGACAACTCTCAAGAAATGACACTTTGCTACAATGTAAAGTAGTGAGTGTACAGCTTGTATAACAGTGTAAATTTGCTGTCCCCTCATAATAACTCAACACACAGCCATTAATGTCTAAACCGCTGGCAACAAAAGTGAGTACACCCCTAAGTGAAAATGTCCAAATTGGGCCCGATTAGCCATTTCCCTCCCCAGTGTCATGTGACTCGTTAGTGTTACAAGGTCTCAGATGTGAATGGGGAGCAGGTTTGTTAAATTTGGTGTTATCGCTCTCACTCTCTCATACTAGTCACTGGAAGTTCAACATGGCACCTCATGGCAAAGAACTCTCTGAGGATATGAAAAAAGAATTGTTGCTCTACATAAAGATGGCCTAGGCTATAAGATTTCCAAGACCCTGAAACTGAGCTACAGTACAGCACGGTGGCCAAGACTATACAGCGGTTTAAAAAGACAGGTTCCATTCAGAACAGGCCTTGCCATGAAGTTGAGTGCATGTGCTTAGCATCATATCTAGAGGTTGTTTTTGGGAAATAGACGTATGAGTACTGCCAGCATTGCTACAGCGGTTGAAGGGGTGGGGGGGTTCAGCCTGTCAGTGCTCAAACCATCAAATTGGTCTGCATGGCAAACAGTTTTCTGAAAACAAGCAAACTAAGGACATGGATTACTGCAACCATGTCCTGTGGTCTGATGAGACCAACATAAACTTATTTGGTTCAAATGGTGTCAAGTGTGTGTGGCGGCAACCAGGTGAGGAGTACAAAGACAAGTGTGTCTTGCCTACAGTCAAGCATGGTGGTAGGAGTGTCATGATCTGGGGCTGCACGAGTGCTGCCGTTACTGGGGAGCTACAGTTCATTGAGGGAACCATGAATGCCAACATGTACTGTGACATACTGAATCAAAGCATGATCCCCTCCCTTCAGAGACTGGACCGCAGGGCAGTATTCCAACATGATAACGACCCCAAACATACCTCCAAGATGACCACTGCCTTGCTAAGAAGCTGAGGGTAAAGGTGATGGACTGGCCAAGCATGTCTCCAGACCTAAACCCTATTGAGCATCTGTGGGGAATCCTCAAATGAAGGGTGGAGGAGAGCAAGGTCACCAGCTCCGTGATGTCCTCATGAAAAGGAGTGGAAGAGGAATCCAGTGGCAAACTGTGAAGCTCTGGTGAACTCCATGCCCAAGAGGGTTAAGGCAGTGCTGAGAAATAATAGTGGCCACACAAATTATTGACACTTTGGGCCCAATTTGGACATTTTCACTTAGAGGTGTACTCACTTTTGTTGCCAGCGGTTTAGACATTAATGGCTGTGTGTTATTCTGAGGGGACAGCAAATTTACACTGTTATACAAGCTATACACTCACTACTTTACATTGTAGCAAAGTATCCTTTCTTCAGCGTTGTCACATGAAAAGATATAATAAAATATTCACAAAAATGTGAGGGGAGTACTCACTTTTGTGAGATACTGTATATATATATATATATATATATATATATATATATATATATATATATATATATATATATAAAAGCAGTGTTATTAAGTAATCACCATTTAGACAGCGCTAATGTTGAGCATTTGAAACTTGTGGCCAACAACACATATATGGACAGTCTTATATCAGAGAAGAGTCCTTTAAAAGAAAATCCCTTATAAAGGGAAGTGATGAAAAGTTCAGGGTGTAATTCAGATAATCAACAGGTGATCTTGAAAAAAACAATCCTCCACATGCACCTTCCACCGATCACTGTGAAATCCACCCGGTGACAAACACTCTCCCCCTAGGGGGTTAAACTCACCAGAAAAGGGGAGTAATAAAACCTTCAGAGTCAGCACTCTTTAGAAGTAGTATGTTGCCATCATTACTATACACAGGGTCACAGGTTTGCAGGGCTCATAATGAATCAAAAAAACAGAAAGAATGGTGCACATAGCGTAATCCTGTTTATTGATTCAAACCCCTTGCACAAAGACAGACAGAGAACCCCCCTTCCATAAAAATACGTACATCAAATAAAACAAACAGTGAGCAATCAATCAAACAGGCAGGTATTGCCAGTGTGTACACTTCACCCAAAGCTGTCAGCGCCGCTACACAGGAAAGGCTCAGTACTTCCTGGTTGTGCAGATGACTCAGGTGGAGCGCACACGTCACTTCCTGCGTCGTGTTGGCCACGCCCTGACGCGTTTCGTCATATCCTTTGACTTCAACAGAGGGCGTGGCCACACGACGCAATGGCCAGCTTATATACCCCTCCACAGGCCGCTCAGCCAATCACAGCAAGACTAAGGCGATGGCGGGTGCACGTCGCCAGCTCCAGCCTCACTGGCGGCTTACTGTAAACAGCGTGGAGGGACACAAAGGCGCTGCACTAATCCAATATAATAAAAATGATTATAGAGTGGGCACAAGCAACCTTGATTAAAATACATTGATCAAAAAAGCGTCACCACATGCATCTTAGCATTATGGAATACCATTCACAGGCAGCAAGTGCTATTTTAAAACCAAATCATAAATAAAATAAATAATAACATTGATGCATTTTAGAGTCATCTATAGGAAATCTAAAATCAAACACACTAGTTAATATGCATATACAGAATATACATGTAAAAAGGAAACTCTAATACGGTTACATACTAAAGACCTTCCTGCACTTTTATGCACATATATTTAGTGAAAACAATGTTTTATTATATAAGTATAAAGAGAAACCATCAAAGCAATAATGCTGCTAGATACAGTCCCCAACCTACAAGGCTATTGCTAGTTTTAATAATTACAGCAAAACCAGCAAATAATCACAAGAAAAAACATAAATTAGAAATAGAGAGGCAACGAGGTCGCATAAAAAGAGGAAAAATTGAAAATCGCACAGATATTAAAAATCGCACAAATATTAAAAAGATAAAATTAATCAATATCTTATTATTTAGGAAACTAACATCATATCAAAGGCACTCCTATCAGAGATCACAGGGATATGCCATAGACAGGGAGGCTGGAAAAATCGCATGATAAATTAAAAACCAAATTACTCCCAATCTCTATGTAAGAATCAAGTAATCGTACAAACTGTACTACTGTAAGGAGACCAGACATATGTCACAAAGAAATAGGTCCCTTTAACCACACAAGAGCAATATCAAACTGCCTGCAAAGACACTAGCAACATATAAGATCAACCGGGACTTGGATATCAACTGCTTTATAAGCGATTACTAATATTTGCGATTAACGGTTGATCTTATATGTTGCTAGTGTCTTTGCAGGCAGTTTGATATTGCTCTTGTGTGGTTAAAGGGACCTATTTCTTTGTGACATATGTCTGGTCTCCTTACAGTAGTACAGTTTGTACGATTACTTGATTCTTACATAGAGATTGGGAGTAATTTGGTTTTTAATTTATCATGCGATTTTTCCAGCCTCCCTGTCTATGGCATATCCCTGTGATCTCTGATAGGAGTGCCTTTGATATGATGTTAGTTTCCTAAATAATAAGATATTGATTAATTTTATCTTTTTAATATTTGTGCGATTTTTAATATCTGTGCGATTTTCAATTTTTCCTCTTTTTATGCGACCTCGTTGCCTCTCTATTTCTAATTTATGTTTTTTCTTGTGATTATTTGCTGGTTTTGCTGTAATTATTAAAACTAGCAATAGCCTTGTAGGTTGGGGACTGTATCTAGCAGTATTATTGCTTTGATGGTTTCTCTTTATACTTATATAATAAAACATTGTTTTCACTAAATATATGTGCATAAAAGTGCAGGAAGGTCTTTAGTATGTAACCGTATTAGAGTTTCCTTTTTACATGTATATTCTGTATATGCATATTAACTAGTGTGTTTGATTTTAGATTTCCTATAGACGACTCTAAAATGCATCAATGTTATTATTTATTTTATTTATGATTTGGTTTTAAAATAGCACTTGCTGCCTGTGAATGGTATTCCATAATGCTAAGATGCATGTGGTGACGCTTTTTTGATCAATGTATTTTAATCAAGGTTGCTTGTGCCCACTCTATAATCATTTTTATTATATTGGATTAGTGCAGCGCCTTTGTGTCCCTCCACGCTGTTTACAGTAAGCCGCCAGTGAGGCTGGAGCTGGCGACGTGCACCCGCCATCGCCTTAGTCTTGCTGTGATTGGCTGAGCGGCCTGTGGAGGGGTTTATAAGCTGGCCATTGCGTCGTGTGGCCACGCCCTCTGTTGAAGTCAAAGGATATGACGAAACGCGTCAGGGCGTGGCCAACACGACGCAGGAAGTGACGTGTGCGCTCCACCTGAGTCATCTGCACAACCAGGAAGTACTGAGCCTTTCCTGTGTAGCGGCGCTGACAGCTTTGGGTGAAGTGTACACACTGGCAATACCTGCCTGTTTGATTGATTGCTCACTGTTTGTTTTATTTGATGTACGTATTTTTATTGAAGGGGGGTTCTCTGTCTGTCTTTGTGCAAGGGGTTTGAATCAATAAACAGGATTACGCTATGTGCACCATTCTTTCTGTTTTTTTGATTCATTATGAGCCCTGCAAACCTGTGACCCTGTGTATAGTAATGATGGCAACATACTACTTCTAAAGAGTGCTGACTCTGAAGGTTTTATTACTCCCCTTTTCTGGTGAGTTTAACCCCCTAGGGGGAGAGTGTTTGTCACCGGGTGGATTTCACAGTGATCGGTGGAAGGTGCATGTGGAGGATTGTTTTTTTCAAGATCACCTGTTGATTATCTGAATTACACCCTGAACTTTTCATCACTTCCCTTTATAAGGGATTTTCTTTTAAAGGACTCTTCTCTGATATAAGACTGTCCATATATGTGTTGTTGGCCACAAGTTTCAAATGCTCAACATTAGCGCTGTCTAGTGTGATAATTTAGTCTAAATGGTGATTACTTTATAACACTGCTTTTATATTTGTTTTTTTCTCTGGTTTGAGACAGCTGCTGCTCACTAGATTGTCTCTCTGCCTAGACAGACACAGTGGAGTTCAATCTTATTTATGTCTGACTTTTAATTGCATACTGATGCTTATTCATGGTCATGCACCTTTGAATATTTACTTATTCCTTTTTATTTAATATTAATATATCTACATCTTGGGTCTGTTTGGGTGTTTGGCGCTGAGTAGTGTTTCTGCAGGCCTGGTGAAACACTTATATATCTATATATATATATATATATATATATATATATATATATATATATATATATACATACACAGTATATAACCAGTCGGGAAATGGTTAATCCCAGGTGGTTTATTTTAAGATGCACAGGACCAGTTGCCATTTTAGTCAAATGTACAAATAACACAATTAGAGTTTGTAGGTACTTAGTAGCACTGCATTATTTGTTTGACATGTTCATCTTTACTGACCTCCATTCTTCCTAAATTGCTCCACCAGGAAATGAGCCTCTTCCTGGATCCGCTCCGCAATTCCTCTTTTTCCCATGCCAAAATTCCTTAGGGTGGTCAGTGAGAATCTGCGTAGCTGTTGCCAGCGTTCCCCATTGCTCAGTACAATTCCTGTAGAGGAAAGCGACATTAGCGACATAGTTAGTCAGGTTGAAGAAAGACACAAGTCCATCTAGTTCAACCAATAGAAAAAATAAATAAAAATCATACAATCCCATATACACAATCTTATACCCACAGTTGAAAGCTTTTGTAAATAAATTAAGGTAATTCTAAAGGGAATTTATTTATTTTTTAAAATAAAAAACATGTGTAGTGCAACCCCCGATGGGGCTGCTTAGTAATTTTGGGTTCTCTGCTCTCCGCCTTAACTCCAAGAATAACCTTAGACCCTCTGAAACACATAGTTGAAAAAAATCACTGCAAGCACAAATACCTTTTTTCCTGGCTGTAGGATATTGCCAATAAATAAGCACACACCTGTTCACTGGTAAATACGCTTAATTTATAAATATGGATTAGCATTAGTAACAGTTTAAACAAAACTTTACACATAGCAGGCAAATTAGAAAACAGGCTGCTACATAGGGTAAAAGAACTATACCCAAGTAGAAAAGAATGAAATACGGTTTTATATCATTAGCCAGAATGAATATGTCAATTAGCAATAAACAATGTATATGGACTCTAAATACAGCAAGGATGATTATAATCCTACACTGGGTTTTGAGTGCACTCAGATGAATTGAACAAAGGTATGGTACCTATTTAACTAAAAAACAGCCAAGGTCCAGGGATAACTAGGGGCAGTCTTTATTCCTGAATCTTCACAAGCTAAACCATTGGAGGTAATTGGTGCGCCTCAAGGCGGTAAATGAAGCTTGCTGGTGGTCAATGAGGCCTGGAATAGCATATATATGGATGTTGATATATTTCACAACTGATTATTACTCTTTATGCGCTGCACTTTGTTGTACTATAACTGGTGTACCTGGTGTTGAGATATTGGGGTAGATTTACTAAGGCTGGTGCACTCAGAATCTGGTGCAGCTGTGCATGACAGCCAATCAGCATCTAACCTTTTAAACCTGAAAAACCGTGCTTAGGATCAATCTATATGGTGAATTCACATAGGTTGCTGCCTCCCTTAAAACAAAGACACTCCTAGGGGTGTCCTGCCTAGTAGAAATTTGTTTAAACAATATTGTAGGGATAGAACGGCGCTACCTCAAAAACCTGTATGGCTAAGCATATACAGGAAACATTATATGAAAACTTTTTTTATATACATGTATAAAGGCGTTTTTATGTGAAACCGTTTTTGTATGTGAAGGAAAATTGTGATGTTGTCACGGCTTAGTGAAGGTAAGATATGACTAAAACATGAGTCAGCATAGGCTTGCATGTAGCCTACTAAGAAATATATATAACCTGTCACCAAACAGCTGTCTACAGCCCATACATTCCTGATAAGTCAGTATACTCTCTCTAGATCAGGAACTCCAGAAAACACTCTCTGTGCATAAAAAACCATATATAAGCACATATATAATAAATCCTGTAAAGAAAAGCAAAGATCATACATCAATAGCATATATATCTATGTTTCAATGCAAAGTCCGTATACTATGGAGATCGAAGCATAATTATGACAGTCCCATGCAGTGCATGCAGCAATCAGGTTGTTCCCCAGGTGACTTTCGTGCGAACAGCGTAGGGTGGTGACTTCTGTGAACCCCCCTCAAAATGTTCACTCACCAAAGGTAGGAACCCCTGCAGGGGTGTCAGGCCTGTAGTCCTATGCAAGGGCTTTTCTGTTCACTGCTGTCATATCTCCAGTTGTATCCCGGTAGATCTTAATCCTCATGTGTCAAAGAAAAGGAGACTTCCATAGTGTGATAAAGTCTCAAAGGGTATAATTAGTTTTTTAAAATTATATATATAAAAAATTCTGATTTTTCAAAGTAAAGTATAAAAAAAAGTTATTAAAAAAGTTAAAAACACATCCAAGCACAGTACTCCGCTATTCCTCCCTTGACCACTAGGGGGAGGATAGTACTCAAATACTGTCTTGTATGGTATCCACAGTCACTGTAAGCAATGCAGATACAAGTTGGGGGAAGTAGCGATCAGCTGGACAAGTGTCTATTCCACCCACAGGTCTGCCAGGAAGTGATGTGGGAAGCGTAGAACCGTCGTGCGCGCTTCGTCCTCTGACGTTTTTGAGGTAGCGCCGTTCTATCCCTACAATATTCTTTAAACAGCATCTAACCTTAGCTTGTTCAAATAAGCTTTGGCAATAAAACCTGGAAGCTGATTGGTTTCTATGCAGAAATGAGCCTGATTTTGCACTCTCCAGCTTTAGTAAATAAACCCCATTGTGTCATCTGCAAGTAATTGTGAATTAGCGCAGATTTTTTTTTTCTTTTCCAGTCCTCTTAGGTCTGCCTGTAATTTTTTTCAGGAAGCTTTATGTATCTCTATGGGCAGGTAGATGTAAATAGATGTAAATTTGTTTACAACCGTTTACCTCCTGAAACTATCCTGATCCCAAAAGAAAAAAAAAAAAATGAAAAGGTTTGCATCCTTTTACTTTTTTTTCCCCAAACTAAATGATCAGAGATAGTCTGATGTAAAGGGTGACACGTCTATTTACACTCAGCTGTCCATAGATCTAATATACTCATGGAACGCTCTGGTTTTAAATGGCGCTAAAATGTATAAATCTGTCTTAAAATAATATCCATCCCATTCTGCTTTTATTCAGCAGGGGATCTGTTTACGGATTGCCTGATAAACGGACCAGATGGCACTGGTATGAAAGGGGCCTTTCACATTTTGCCAGGTACAGTATCTGTAAAACTGTCAGGGACTTGCTGGCCATGGTGCAACGGCTGCTCAAAGGCAGACGCAATTGCGCATGCGCGATCCCACAAGTGCCCATCATGCAGGCACGCAAATGTGCCCCTGCGCACGAATATTCCGCACGAGCGCACACGCCAATGGGCACGTGTACGTGCCCCACTTATGCGCACGCACCAATAACTGGCATCCAAATGCCATATATAAGAGCAGTAGGTTCACTAGTACTTTGCTGTCTGATCTGCAGCTTGTACCCATATACCTGTTCCTGTTATCCTTACTTGATTGCTGTGTTTGACCCGGCTTCCTCTGACTACGCTTGGATCTATTATCTGATTCCTGACACCGGCTTGCCTTGTTGACTTTGCTTAACCTCTCCTCTGCTTGATATTCTGTTGCCAAACCTTGCCTGCATCCTGACCATTCTTTGCCTGCCATCTATATCTGCATCTGATCATCTGTTACCAACCCGGTTTGTCTGACCATGCATCCTGTGTCCCTTCTGCTCTGCATGCACCTGCCTGGTCCCTGCTGCCTGCTGCCACCAGCCCAGAATCTGCTGGTCTGCCAACGCCTGCTGCTTAACCTGTTGGTCCACCCTGGTGACCCATCCACCACACGGAAAACGATCCAGGCACCCATACAATGCCATGCTCTTGCGGCCACTGTTCAACATTGGTGGTCCCTGAGCAGGGCTTGTATGAGAGGCCTTCCCTCTGCATGTCAGGCTCAACCGTCAGATTAGAAAAATCAAACAGCAGATTGCTGAATATAAGGAAAAATTGGAGCCTTGTAATGAATTACCAGAATTTATGACACTCATGAATCAGCTGAATAAAGAGTTGGTGCAAAAAGATCAAGAAGTGAAACACTCCAAGAGGAAGAAATATCAAAGAGATACATGTGACTATAAGGATATTCATGTTTTTAAGTGGCTGAGTAAGCTAAATGAAGGAAGGTTGTTATCTACGAGCACTACTCTGCAGAAAGAGTTAAAGGTTCCGATGGTTGACGACAGAAAACTAAGATGAGGAACCCCCATTAGCACAAAGGGGAACCAAGGAATGGCAATTAGGCTTCTGAAACAAAAAACGCTCATGGAGGCTGAGGGGTGACAATGGTTTTAATAAGATGCCTCAAGGAAGAGATTATTGAAGTGATAGAAGATTGAATAATAGTTTTAACAATAGATGCCCTGGGAATTATTACAGACGAAAAGAGCATCCTGGGAACTACCGCAGAAAGGAAGAGCGGGTTCCCATTCCAGTATATAACTGGTATGAGCCCCTCAGAGATGATTACGGCCATGAAATGTCTCACAGACCTTTTTCAGAGAGATAGAGACATGAGGGGTCACCAATGAGATAGGAATGATATGGATTGAAAAGGAGAAGTCCAAACAGAGGAAGGGGTACAGAGCAGGCTTAAAGAAACAGGAGAAAAAGAGATTACTAGGAGAAGGTATGTTCAACCTAAGTGGAGTTAAGCTCACTAAGGAAGAAATAAAGGTGCTTGATAGGGGTCTTAAATATGCTCCAAAAAGAACATTATTACATTTGAAGTCTTTGTTGATTTGCAGAAATATGTGAGGAAATAATACATTAAAAATGAAATAGATTCATTCAGTGTGTAATGTTCTGTTTAGCTGTGATTGTCCCTGTCTGTACGCCGTGTGATCACTGTAACCAATCACTAGGAATGAGCCGAACACCCCCCTGTTCGGTTAGCACCAGAACATGCGAACAGGCAAAAAATTAGTTTGAACACCGTTAAAGTCTATGGGACAGGAATATGAATAATCAAAAGTGCTAATTTTAAAGGCTTCTATGCAAGTTATTGTCATAAAAAGTGTTTGGGGACCTGGGTCCTGCCCTAGGAGACATGTATCAATGCAAAAAAAAGTTTTAAAAACGGACGTTTTTTCGGGAGCAGTGATTTTAATAATGCTTAAAGTGAAACATTAAAAGTGTAATATCCCTTAAAATTTCTTACCTGGAGGGTGTCTATAGTATGCCTGTAAAGGGACGCATGTTTCCCGTGTTTAGAACAATCTGACAGCAAAATTACATTTCAAAGGAAAAAAATGTAAAACTACTCGCGGCTATTAATGAATTGCCGGTCCGACAATACACATAGAAGTTCATTGATAAAAACGGCATGGGACAGGGGAACCCCGAACCAAAATTTAAAAAAAAAAATGACGGGGGGGGTCCCCCTAAATTCCATACCAGGCCCTTCAGGTCTGGTATGGATATTAAGGGGAACCCCAGCCAAAATTTAAAAAAAAATGACGGGGGGGTCCCCCTAAATTATATACCAGGCCCTTCAGGTCTGGTATGGATATTAAGGGGAACCCCAGCCAAAATTTAAAAAAAAAAATGACGTGGGGGTCCCCCTAAATTCCATACCAGGCCCTTCAGGTCTGGATATTAAGGGGAACCCCGCACCAAAATTTAAAAAAAAAATGGCGTGGTGTCCCCCCAAAAATCCATAGCAGACCCTTATCCAAGCACGCAACCTGACAGGCCACAGGAAAAGAGGGGGGACGAGAGAGCGGCCCCCCCACCTGAACCGTACCAGGCCACATGCCCTCAACATTGGGAGGGTGTTTTGGGGTAGCCCCCAAAACACCTTGTCCCCATGTTGATGAGGACAAGGGCCTCATCCCCACAACCCGGCCCACGAACATGAGTTTGACTCGAATTCAAAGCTCATCCCTACCAATCACAGAGATCAACAAAATAGTACACAATGAATGGCAAGAATCAAAGGCATTCATGGTTTACAGTTGTCATGTGATCCGCTTTGATTGGTCACGAACGCAGTCCCATTATAAGTCTCCATTAGTAGTTTAAAAAAATAAATTAAAATTCCAGTATATATACCATAGTTTGTAAATGCTCCAACCTTTTACGCAATATACACTTTTTGTGATTTTATTTTTTTACCAAAGAAATGAAGCAGAAAAAATTTTTGCTAAAATTTATGAAGAAATTTGTTTTTTTTTTAATTGGATATGTTTTATAGCAGAAGGTAAAAAATATATATATTTTAATGTTTTGGTCTTTTTTTTGTTTATATAACAATAATAATAATAATAATAATAAAGTGGTGGTCAAATACCACCAAAAGAAAGTTCTATTTGTGTGAAAAAATAATATAAATTTTGACAACTTTGCATGACCTTGCAATTACAGTGATTGAAAAAGTATCCATATCCCTTGAAATTTTCCACATTTTGTCATGTTACAACCAAAAATGTAAATTTATTTTATTGGGATTTTATGTGATAGACCAACACAAAATGGCACATAATTGTGAAGTGGAAGGAAAATGATAAATGAACAAATTTTTTTACAAAAAAATAACTGATAAATGTGGCGTGCATTTGTATTCAGCCCCCTTTACTCTGATACCCCTAACTAAAATCTAGTGGAACCAATTGCCTTCAGAAGTCACCTTATTAGTAAATAGAGTCCACCCGAGGTAATCTCAGTATAAATACAGCTGTTCTGTGAAGCCCTCAGATGTTTGTTAGAGAACCTTAGTGAACAAACAGCATCATGAAGGCCAAGGAACACATCAGACAGGCCAGGAATAAAGTTGTGGAGAAATTTAAAGCAGGGTTAGGTTAAAAAAAATATCCCAAGCTTTGAACATCTCATGGAGCACTGTTCAATCCACCATCCACAAATGTATAGAGTATGGCACAACTGAAACCAAGCCATGCCGTTCCCCTAAATTGACAGGCCGGGCAAGGAGAGCATTATTCAGAGCAGCAAGCAAGCAGCCATGAGTCTCATGGTAAATCTGGTTAGATCAGGTGGGAGAATCTGTCCACCAGGCAACAATTAGTTGTGTACTCCACAAATCTGGCCTTTATGATAGAGTGGCAAGAAGAAAGCCATTGTTGAAAGAAAGCCATAAGAAGTCCCATTTTAAGTTTGCGAGAAACCATGTGGGGGACACAGCAAGTATGTGGAAGAAGGTGAATTTTGGTGAAGGTGAAAATGTAACTTTTTGGCCTAAAAGCAAATTCTATGTTTGGCGGAAAACTAACACTCCATATCACCCTGAACACACCGTCCCCACCATGAAACATGGTGGTGGAAGCATCTTGTTGTGAGGATGCTTTTCTTAAGCAGAGACAGGGAAGCTGGTCAGAGTTGATGGGAAGATGGATGGAGCCAAATACAGGGCGATCTTAGAAGAAAACCTGTAATGCCGCGTACACACGAGCGGACTTTTCATCGGACTGAACTGCAAAGGACTTTTCGACGGAGTTCCAACGAAACGGACTTGCCTACACACGATCACACCAAAGTCTGACTGATTCGAACGTGATGACGTACGACCGGATTAGAAAAGGAAGTTCAATAGCCAGTAGCCAGTAGCTGCCCTTGCATAGTTTTCGGTCCATCAGACTAGCATAGAGACAAATGTTTTTTTCAATAGGAGTCGAGTCCGTCAGGAAAGATTTGAAAAATTTGTTCTATTTCTAAAGTCCGTCAGATATTTCGACAGAAAAGGTCAGATGAAGCCCATACACGATCGAATTGTCCGGCGGATTCGTTCCGTCGGACCTTTGCTGTCGAAAAGTCTGGTCGTGTGTACGCAGCATTAGAGTCTGCAAAAGACTTGAGACTGGGCGGGGATTCACCTTCCAGAAGGACAACGACCCTAAACATACAGCTGGAGATACAATCTAATGGTTTAGATCAAAGCATATTCATGTGCTAGAATTGCCCAGTCAAAGTGCAGACCTAAATCCAATTGAAAATCTGTGGTAAGACTTGAAAACTGCTGTTCACAGACGCTCTCCATCCAATCTGGCAGAGCTTGAGCTATTTTGCAAAGAAGAATGGGCAAAAATGTCACTCTCTAGATGTGCAAAACTGGTAGAGACATCCCCAAAAAGACTTGCAGCTGTAATTGCAATGAAAGGTGGTTCTACAAAGTATTAACTTATTGACTCAGGGGGGTTTTACAATTCTTAGAAATAAGAATGGCAGGTCCTCTTTATTGAGAGATCTGGGGTCAAATAGGCCCCAGATATTTAATTTACCTTTAAAAGCAAAAGAAAAGAAAAATATTGACACTGATGTTTTTAAAAAAAAAGATCTCTTTAACCCAAGAACGGGAAGTGACATCTGCTTTCGCTCCGGTCCTCCAAGGGCATAGAGCCAAGTGGGGGCCATCTTGCCCTCACTCGACTTCCTGGGGCAACTGAGCATGTGCAGAGCAGGATGAGACAGGGTATTACTGGATTTTAATCAGTATAGGTACTTTTTTTTTTAAATCAAATAAATACTTTATTTTTTTTTGTTGCAAAAACATATAAACAAATATAACAAATTAGTCCATATCATATCATAAAGTAAAGAATCCAATAAAAAACAAACAAAAATATAAACTAAGCATACTTTGTACCTCTGGGGGTGACTTAGCATATAATGAATATAACATACTAGAATTATAAATACACTCTGCAAAACAGCCTGAGTTCCCCAAGTGTTATGCCGCGTACACGCGACCGGTTTAGCCGTCGGAATAAACTCTGAAGGTTTCTCAGACGGAACGCCAACGGAATTCCATTCAAGCGGTCTTGCCTACACACGGTCAACCCAAAGTCCGACCAAAGTCAGACCGTCCAGAACGCGGTGACGTACAACACTTACGACAGGACTAGAAAAAGGAAGTTCAATAGCCAGTAGCCAATAGCTTCCGTCTCGTACTTGCTTCACAGCATGCCTAGTTTTTGGTCCGTCGGAACAGCATACAGATGATCGGTTTTCCCGATAGGAATTGGTTCCATCGGAAATATTTAGAACAAGTTCCATTTCTAGGTCCGTCAGAATTTTCGAAAAAAGAAGTCTGATGAGGCCTACACATGATTGGAATAGACGATGAAAAGCTTCCGTCTGACTTTTTCTGTCGGACATTCAACTCGTGTGTACAGGACATAAGTCATCAAATTGTAGCCATTTCCTCCAAACAGCCACAAATTATCTTTCTTTTACATAACTTTACCTTCTAAGTATTGGGATCTTATCCACATAATATGCATTTTTATTGGTAATGCTCCATCAGGTATTATACCCAGTAGTGCCAGTTTTGGCAACCTTATTATCTCAGTTCAGCATACTAAGTTTAAGGTTATAAATACTTTTTCCCAATAATGAGAAAGCTTTGGACATCGCCAAAGCATATGGATAAGGCAACTATTGAATAGAGAGCATCGCGGACATAGTGGTGTTATATATTTTCCCCAAGCATAAAGTTTTTGTGGAGTGTAATGAGACCTATGTATAATAAAAATCTGAGATAGCCTTTGAGACTGCGAGAGAGATGTCCTAGGAAGTGTTTCAAGAGCGCGTGTCCAGTCCTCCTCATCTAAACCCTCTATATCTTCTTGCCACCGAACAAAGCTATTTTTGTGTTTTTCAGTATTCTCCATTATTTGTAAATTAGCATAAAGATCTCCTATTAATCCTCTTTTCATACATGCAGCTGAGGTTTCCTTTGCTAATATTTTAGAATGTTCATACTGTAATTGACTTTTTGAGCTTTGAGTTTGTAATGCATGACGTATTTGAAGGTATTGATAAAAGTTTCTATTTGTTAGCTGATACCGATTTTTCAATATATTAAATGGAAGTAAAACGTCCCTTTCATATAGCTGATACAGGAATATTATGCCTGCCTTTTTCCAGTCTAAATATTCTGATAATTTATTTATTTCATGGAGGCCATAATTATTCCATATGGGCATTTGTTTCATATATCCCTTATGTTGAATAATATTTCGTACTGCTTCCCATACTCTATGAATCAAATGGAAAGTAGGGAACCTTTTTTTATTATAGAAATGGCATGCTACTATTAACTGAACTAAAGGGTAATTTTTAAAATGGGATGCTATTATCTTCTGTATAGGGTCCTCCATGTCCCCTGCATCCCAACCATGCCAGTGTTGTAATTGTGAAGCAATAAAGTATATTCTTAAATTAGGTATCGCAATTCCCCCTTTATCAATGGGCTGTTGTAATATTTCAAATCTAATCCTGGGTTTTCCTCCCCTCCACACAAAGTCTCTCAAGACAGCGTCAATGGTCTTAAATAATTGTAGCGCAACCATATGGGGCAATTATGCAACAGGTATAACATCTGTGGCATCCACACCATCTTCACCAAATTTGCCCTCCCCACAATGGATATTGGGAGTTTACTCCATATTTTACTCTGTTGTCTAAATCTAAAAATGAGAGGAAGTATATTCCTATCTGTATAATCTATAACATTCGGTGTAATTACCACTCCCAAGTATTTAAATGATGTGACCAGGGCCATCCGCTGAATCTGGTGCAGATGTCCCGTACACTCAGAGTCCACAAACATTATTACAGATTAATATTAAATCCTGAGAAGGATCCATATAGATTTATTAAGGACATAACTGCAGATATGGATGGACCCGTATCTCCCAGAAACATGAGAGCGTCATCCGCATAGAGTGCTATCTTGTCTTCACCTGTAGATCTGCGGAGTCCCACAATATCCACAGATGAACGAATAGCCTCAGCCAATGGTTCGATGACCAGAGCAAAGAGCAGCGGGGATAAAGGACATCCCTGCCTCGTCCCTCTGGTCAACGAGAAAGGGGACAATATACATCCATTCACCTGTACCCTTGCTCTTGGAGAGTCATAGAAAAGCTGTATCCATTTGATACATTTCGGACCAAACCCGTATCGTTTTAAGCAAATCCACAGGAAGACCCTTTCTCCTATCAAATGCTTCAGCCGCATCAAGTGACATTATATCTCTATTTCCCATATTATCTGTTGGCAGTTGTAAATTCAAGAATAACCATCTAATATTATTAGCTGTAGATCTATTGGGGATAAAGCCTGATTGATCACGGTGGATCAATTTCCATATATAGCTTGATAATCTCGTTGCCAATACCTTTGCCAGCAACCTAATATCTGACGGTAGCAAAGATATTGGACGATATGAATCAGGGTTACTTGGGTCCTTATCGGGTTTCAATAGAACAATAATTACTGCTTCATTCATTGATGGGGAAGTGAACCCACCTCCATAGCATGGTTAAAAAACATCAAGCAGTTCAGGCAATAGAGCGTCCCCATATTTTTGATATATCTCTCCTGGAAGGCTATCTGGTCCTCGTGCTTTATTATTAGGTAAATTACCTGCTGCCCTTTTTAGTTCATCCAAAGTCAATGGACCCTCCAAAGCCTCCCTTTCGTCCTTTGAGATATTTGGTAATTGAATGGTATCAAAAATCCATTCAAGGACTCTTCTGAGAAGGATACCCTGCTTTTATATAATGCCTGATAATATTCCCTGAATACACCCAATATCTCTGTAGTAGTATCAACCCTTTTATATAAGGGTGATTGTATTTCAGTTATATATGTTGCTGCACGCTGAGCTTTTACAATAGTTGCCAATAGGCGTCCTGTCCCCTCTCCCTCTTCAAAGTATGGTTGTTGTAGAAAGAATCTTTTATTTTCTGCCTTCTTCTTAGCCACTGCTGCATAGTGTATTTGACTCTGAAGCCATTCATTTTTTGTGTCTTCATTTGGGTTGGTTATAAATAGAAGCTCGGTCCTCATCATATCATTAGCTAGAGTTTTTTCCCATTGCCTAGATTGCTTCCTAATTTTTGAGATTTGTGCAATAAGGATACCTTGAAGATACGCTTTCATTGCATCCCAATATATTAAGGGTGAGGCCAAGGTTCTATTTATATTCTTTGTGTGAAATCTGTGATGCTCCTGCCAGTCCCTCTGTTTTCCTATTAAAAACTGACCTAACTAGGCGGGAGAGCTCACCATGCTCAGTTCCCCAGCTGTGCTGGGAACTCAGTGTACTCTCCTCCAATGATCAGACTTGTCCTCATGACACTGAATGTTTTTTTTTACAAGGTAAATGTTTTCAATCACTTTAAGTGTTTGGTAGATGCTGAAAAGTTCAAACGTCTGACAATTTCTTCTCTCCTCAGGGTGTAGTGATGAGATATCTTCATAATTGCTGTGGCAATTATAAGGGGCATCACTCTGCCTGAATTGGTATTTATTTTATACTATGAAGATTGTGACAGAAGAAGCAGGATCACACAACGGTAAGTGGGAACGTCACCAAGGTGGACTGGAATAGAGTTGGGAATTATGGCAGGGAGCTCCTGTTGTCGTAGTATCCAAGACATCTAAGAAGGGTACTCCGGGTTCCTCACACACTGCAAAGACATGCTGGTAGGTTAATTGGCTCCTGTCAAAATTGGCCCTAGTATGTGTTTGTCTGAATGTGAGTTAGGGACCTTAGATTGTAAGCGGTTTTATGTAACTGTATGTGCTGAGTAAATTGACAGCGGTATATAAGTACCTATAATCAATAAATAAATAAGGCAGGGTCTGACTCAACCTACCAAGCTCCGTGTCAAACATAACTTTTGGATGAATTGAAAAAAATAAAGTTACACACACAAAAGCTCATTTGATTTTGACCTCAAGGCAATTTATGTGATGGAATGATATTCTATGTAACTTACCATAATCTTTGAAAAGCGCCGTGGCAAAGAAAGTGTTCCCTCTTGCACTGAACGCATCACTGTGATCGAGCAAAGCTTCCTTCACACAATCATAGCCAACCAAGTACACCATTGGTTCATTGCCTATGTAGATGGTGAGTACCGGTCCATACTTCTCACTCAGCTGGAAAAAAGCAATATTGGTTTAAAGGTTGGTAATGTTTGTTTGGCCAAGCCATGAACCTTAAAAGTCAAAGTGACTAACTGCAATGTGATATGAACCAACCAACCTAAATTGAGCATTTTCCAGATGAATCGTATGATCCAAAGTTTATAAACAAATGCATGGTGATAACATACCTCCCAACTTTTCGAGATGGGAATGAGGGACATCTATTAACAAAAGTATGTAGGTATAGGACACACCTCCTGCCATGCCCCCTTTAAAGCAGAATTATATAAAAATCAATAGTTAAACCCACAAGTGCTTTTATTTACCACTACTATTACTTTATAATGGCTTTTGAAATTTAGAAATGCAGCAATTTAGAAATTGGATGAAAGGTTTAGCACTGGGAAACAACTTTTGAAAGATAAAAAGTGCAATTTATATACAACTATATAGATCAGACAAAAATGAGGGACAAATGAGAAGAAAAGAGGGATGGAGAGACTTTGCTCGAGATTCGGGGCAGTCCCTCAAAATCAGAGACAGTCCCTCAAAATCAGGGGCAGTTGGGAGCTATAGTGGTATGGTCAGCTTCCACTGTAAAAGGTGAAAAACATCCTATATAGCCAGCAGGATAGCAAGTGTATTACTTGGTGATTATTTAAAGTGATTGTAAAGGAAATTATTTTATAAAAAATAACAAACATGTTATACTTACTTGCTCTGTGTAATAGTTTTCCATAGAGCAGCCCTGATCTTCCTCTTCTCAGGCCCTCCTCCTCCTTGCCGCTTGCTGTTGGGGGAATTTGGGAAGCTCGCTCCCGAGCTTGCTCTCATTGTCCATAAGATACAGAGAGGACAGTTTAGCTCTGCCCCTGCACCCGCCTCACTGGCTGTGATTGACAGCAGCAGGAGCCAATGGCTCTTGCTGCTGCATCTCAGCCAATCAGGAGGGAGAAACCCAGGAGAGCCTTGGGCCTTGTGCACATCGCTGGATCGATATCGGGCTTAGGTAAGTATTAGGGGTGAGCTGCACACTGAAGGTTTTTTTACCTTCATCATGGAATGCATGAAGGTAAAAAATCTTCAGCCTTTCCAACCTCTTTAAGGTTGGGTTCACACTATCTTCTCATGCGGCTCCCAGCAGGGGTCTGGTGTGTCCTCGTTCACTGTTTCAGATCTGATTATAGCCTGAATTTTTGGCTGAATTCGTACCTGAAATGGACCAAAAGACGCACAGGGCTCCTGTGCAAATTTGCACTGGACCCGCTGCAGAGATTTGTGAACCGGCTCCATAGAGAGCAGGTCAAAATCTTCTGCTATTACGAATTGGATGAGGGGAATCCACATCCAATTTGCAATACTGTGAACCCAGCCTAATGTAGACCTAGGGACAATTTTTTATTTTTTTTTTTAATTTTGGATACAGTGGAGAACCCTCTTGTGGAGAACCCTCTTATGGAGATTCACCCACTCTTTTTGTCCTATTTACTAATATCACCAGGAGTGAAAGTAACAGAAAACACCCATTTTTGGGTAGTAACCAGAACAGGAATAAAGAGGAAATCTTCCAATGTTCTGGTAAACCTGGTGGCAACTGGGGATTCTTCACTCTGAAGAGATAACTGGCACATGTGGGATGGATAGACCTGAAATTGGGCTATCTGCTTTGTTAGGTTTACACTAATGTCAAAATCAGGCGTTTCATATGCGTTTTGTACTGTACAAGAATCCATACAATTGAAAACCAACCCAGAGAAGGTGTCTGGTTAGACATGTGCATAACGAAAAAATTGGTTTAGTTTAGTTTTGTTTTGATTCGTTATTTACATAAATTTGTTTAGTTAAATTAGTTTAATTCATTTTTGGAATTCGTTACAATTATTCGTATCGATTTGAATTTTAAAATTTGAATTCAGATCGATTCGAAAAGTGTTCGAATAGTTTTTGAATTTGAATAGCTTTCCAATTTCCAAAGAGAATAAAATAGAATAGAAAATAAAGGAACAGAATAGAAAAAAATATACTGGATTAGAAAAGAATATGACAGAAAATAAAAGAATAGAATATAATAGAGTAAAACAGAACAAAATATAATTGAAATGAATAGAATAGAATAACAAAAAAGAATAGAATTAAATAGAAAGATTATAACCATCTTATGAAATTCAAATAGAATAGAAAATAATAGAATAAAAAAAATGAATAGAATAGAATAGAAATAATATAACCATTTTTGAAAATGTAAATAGAATTAATTCAAATTTGAATAGAATAGAAAATAATAGAGAAGAATAGAATAGAAAATAACGCAATAGTATAGAAAAAAACAGAATAGAATAGAATAGAATGAATATAACCATCTTCCTAATCTATTCTTTTCTATTCTATTCAAATTGATTCTATTTGAATTTTGGGAAATGGCTATATTTTTTCTATTCTATCCTATTCCATTGTTTTTTTAATTGTTTTCTTTTTTTATTTGTTTATTCTATTCTATTCTTTTCTATTCTATTATTTTATTTTCTATTCTATTCAAATGTATTCTATGCGAAATTCAAATTTTGGAAGATGGTTATATTCTTTCTATTCTAATCTATTCTATTCTGTTGTTTTTTTTCTATACTATTCTGTTATTTTCTATTCTATTCTAATCTATTCTTTTCTATTCTATTCAAATTTGAATTGATTCTATTTGAATTTTGGGAAATGATTATATTCTTTCTATTCTATTGGTTTTTTTTTGTTTTTTTTTATTCTTTTCTTTTCTATTCTATTTTTTTTCTATTCAATTTGTTTCTATTCTATTCTTTTCTTATGTATTCAAATTTAAATTTATTCTTTGTTATTCTATTCTATGTTATTCTATTCTATTCTATTTGTTTCTATTCTATATTCTAGTCTATTCTATTATTTTATTTTCTATTCTATTTTGTTCTGTTTTACTCTATTATATTCTATTTTTTATTTTCTTTATATTCTTTTTTGTTCAATCTTTTTTTCTATTTTATTCCTTTATTTACTATTCTATACTATTCCCTTTGGAAATTCGAAAACTATTCGAATTTGAAAGGTATTCGAAAACGATTCAAATTAGAATTTCGTCCGAATGTTTTTTTTCTTATTCATTTAAATTCAGTACTATTGTAATTCAGAAATTCGGAACGAAATGAACAGCACATGTCTAGTATCTGGAAAGCATTATTTACCGCAACGCAAACACATAAAATAAACATCAATAATACATCTCAATGTGATAAGCGTGTTATTGGGCGCCCATGGTATCTAAAATTTCAAGGCATATCTAAACGAGCCTTTAGACCTTGAAGAGGAATGCTCTGCAAGCAGTAATAGACAGGCGATGAGGAGGCGTTGTATCACTTTAATCCCCCAAATACCACCAACCATGTATGGTTGTGGGGTGGTTGCAGAGTGGCCCCATTCACAACAGGAGGTTCTGGCTGCCATGGCTACTAAGCAAAGCATTGCGGCCATGGCATATGTATACCCAAGGCCACTACCTCTGCAGAAACAGGGGAAACGGTTGAAGGGCATCAAAAATGCAGCTCAACTTTTGCGCTTCCCCCCCAACTGCAAGTGTAAACAAGCCCCCACTTGAGCCAGTTTCTTGTGCAGTTATGATGGTGCAGGAAGCTTTATTAACCACTTCTGGACCGCCGCACGCCGATATACGCCCTAACTTTGAAGAGGAATATCGTAGTTATGGCAGCAGCTAGCTGCCATAACCCCGGTATCCTCTTCTTCGGCCGGCAGTCAGGTTTCTGATAATGGTGGTCTCTGTGGCAGATTCACTGCAAGATCACTTTTATCGGTGGCGGGAGAGGGCCCCCTCCCACCGTGCTCTGGTGCCCTCCGCCACTTACCGGAGCCGTTGGCAGCGGCGGAGGCGATCGGATGCTGTCCCTTGTGTGAAATGGAGACGAGTGAGGGGAAGATGGCCCCCACCCCTCTCCATATCATTGCAGGGCGGAAGCAACATCAAAACGTCACTTCCGCCCATAGCTCTTAAAGGGTCTTTTTTTTTTTTTTAAATGACAACTTTTTAAAAAAAATTTTATTGCATTTTAGTATAAATATGAGATCTGAGGTCTTTTTGACCCCTGATCTCATATTTAAGAGGTCCTGTCTTTTTTTTCTATTACAAGGGATATTTACATTCCTTGTAATAGGAATAAAAGTGACCCTTTTTTTTTTTTTTTTAAAAGAACAGTGTAAAAATAAAAAATAAAAGGTAAAATAAATAAGAGAAAAAAAATTTTAAACGTGCCCCTTCCTGCCGGGCTCGCGCGCAGAAGCGATTGCATACGTGAGTAGTGCCCGCATATGAAAACGGTATTCAAACCACACATGTGGGGTATTGCCTTGATCGGTAGAGCAAGAGCAATAATTCTAGCCCTAGACCTCCTCTGTAACTCAAAAACCTGTAGAACTTTTTAAACGTCGTCCATGGAGATTTTTAAGGGTAAAAGTTTGTCGCCATTTCACGAGCGGGCGCAATTTTGAAGCGTGACATGTTGGGTATCAGTTTACTCGGCATAACATCATCTTTCAAAATATAAAACACAAATTGGGCTAACTTTACTGTTGTCTAATTTTTTTATTCAAAAAAGTGTATTTTTTCTAAATAAAAGTGTGCTTGTAAGACCGCTGCGCAAATACGGTGTGACAGAAAGTATTGCAAAAAACGCCATTTTATTCTCTAGAGTGTTAGAAAAAAATGTATAATGTTTGGGGGTTCTAAGTAATTGTCTAGCAAAAAAAAACTGTTTTTAACTTGTAAACAACAAATCTCAAAAAGAGGCTTGGTCCTTAAGTAGTTAATTCCCCATATAGTTCCTTCATTCCTTACCTTTATCAAAGACTGGGGCATTTCGGTGGTGCTCACATGTAGAACAGTGCCTAACAGGGGCAATGTTGGTGGTCCAGGAGGCAGTTTTTGGCTGTTCAGCTTCTTCTTCCATGAGAAAAAATATACTACGAGACTGACACAGACAGCCAGGAGAATGGAGCCCGTCACTCCCAGCTCCATTGTCACAAAGAGTGAACAGAGGAAGCGTTATGTATACAACAGCAGCCCCGGAGATATATACACACAGTATGCTCAGCCAGCCCACTGGGTGTGCCTTCTTACTGTTTGGTTTATATGGACACGTGAGTCCAATGTACAACATTTGCAGCACCGACATTAAAATTGTGTGACATCACGACTTCAGTTATCTCTGACCTACATTATGTACACAGAAAGCAATCCATTTAAGGAGCCTTTTCCTTATATGTCATTCAGAACAGGAGCACAGTTAATCTGCATTAGATGAGGCAAAACCTGTATATTCACAAAACAAAATAATGCATCAAGATATCATTTTTTATCACTATCGTTTTTTTATATATATATTATCTTTTTATTGTTTTTCTAATATAATTTTACAGTATAAGTTTACAAATATCAATCATAGAGAAGTAAAAACGGAGGAGGGAAAAAAAAAAAAAGGAAAATATGGAAAGGAAGAAAAAAAAAGAAAACATTTTATACAAAGTAGATACAATAAACACCACTATGCATTCCAAATATTACATACGCATTAAAACTATTTCCCAATAAATGTACTTTCTTGCAGAAATCTGCTTTAAATGAGGCAGAACATATGATTATTATACAGGATTTATATAGCACCAACAGTTTACGCAGCGCTTTACAATATAAATAATTTGTATATTCACAAAAAGAAAAATAATAATGCATCAAGATATCATATATA
The DNA here is from genome assembly GCF_042186555.1 of Aquarana catesbeiana. NCBI lineage: Eukaryota > Metazoa > Chordata > Amphibia > Anura > Ranidae > Aquarana > Aquarana catesbeiana. The sequence continues at coordinate 59,833,958 of NC_133332.1, forward strand.
TATTTTTTTAATATATAATATATTTTTCTTGTTTTTCCAATATAATGTTACAAAATAAGTTTACAAATACACCAATTATCAATCATAGATAAGTAAAAAAAAAAAAAAAAAAAAAAAGCAAAATAGAGAAAAGAAGGAAAAAAGCCATCCCCACTGGGAGAAGACAGTGATTATTGCTAGTGGCTATAGCAGCCACTAGCAATCATCGCAGGTAAAAACCCAGCATGCTTGTTGTATCCAAGTTAAACAATCAACTTGGTACATTCAGCCTGCCCATACACAGTTGGAATCTCGCCCGGTTCCTGCTGCACTGACCGAGACTCCAATTGTGTATGGCCTGCCTAACAGGGATGCTTACAATGATCATCTTTTATTTATTTATTTTTTATTTATGTAAAACCTTTATCCCAAAAGGATAACAAACTGTTGCTGTAATTGCTTAACCACCTCAGCTCCGGAAAGTTTTACCACCTTCATGACCAGGCCATTTTTGGCTATTCAGCACTGCACTACTTTAACTGGCAATTGCGTCGTCATGCAATGCTATACCCAAATGGAATTTATATCATTTTTTTTCAAACAAATAGAGATTTCTTTAGGTGATATTTGATCACCACTGTGTTTTTTTTTTTTTGTATTATTATTATTATTATTATTATTATATAAACAAAAAAAAGTCTGAGAATTAAAAAAAAAAAAAACTCATATTTTTTACTTTCTGTTATAAAACACATTCAATAAAATCAAATTTCTTTATAAATTGAGGCCAAAATGTATTCAGCTACAAGTCTATGGTAAAAAAATCCCAATAAGTATAAAAATAAGTGGTTTGCGTTAAAGTTATAGCATCTACAATATGGTGTGTGTGTGTGTGTGTATATATACAGTGGGGACGGAAAGTATTCAGACCCCCTTATATTTTTCACTCTTTGTTATATTGCAGCCATTTGCTAAAATTATTTTTCATTTTTTTTCCTCATTAATGTACACACAGTACCCCATATTGACAGACAAACACAGAATTGTTGACATTTTTGCAGATTTATTAAAAAAAGAAAAACTGAAACATCACATGGTCCTAAGTATTCAGACCCTTTGCTCAGTATTTAGTAGAAGCACCCTTTTGATCTAATACAGCCATAAGTCTTATTGGGAAAAATGCAACAAGTTTTTTACACCTGGATTTGGGGATCCTCTGCCATTCCTCCTTGCAGATCCTCTCCAGTTCTGTCAGGTTGGGTGGTAAACGTTGGTGGGCATCTATTTTTTGGTCTCTCCAGAGATGTTCAATTTGGTTTAAGTCAGGGCTCTGGCTGGGCCATTTAAGAACAGTGACGGAGTTGTTGTGAAGCCACTCCTTTGTTATTTTAGCTGTGTGCTTAGGATCATTGTCTTGTTTGAAGGTAAACCTTCGGCCCAGTCTGAGGTCCTGAACACTCTGGAGAAGGTTTTCGTCCAGGATATCCCTGTACTTGGCTGCATTCATCTTTCCCTCGATTGCAACCAGTCACCCTGTCCCTGCAGCTGAAAAACACCCCCACAGCATGATGCTGCCACCACCATGCTTCACTGTTGGGACTGTATTGGACAGGTTATGAGCAGTGCCTGGTTTTCTCCACACATACCACTTAGAATTAAGGCCAAAAAGTTCTATCTTGGTCTCATCAGACCAAAGAATCTTATTTCTCACCATCTTGGAGTCCTTCAGGTATTTTTTAGCAAACTACATGCGGGCTTTCATGTGTCTTGCACTGAGGAGAGGCTTCCGTCGGGTCACTCTGCTATAAGGCCCCGACTGGTGGAGGGCTGCAGTGATGGTTGACTTTCTACAACTTTCTCCCATCTCCCGACTGCATCTCTGGAGCTCAGCCACAGTGATCTTTGGGTTCTTCTTCACCTCTCTCACCAAGGCTCTTCTCCCCCGATAGCTCAGTTTGGCCAGACGGCCAGCTCTAGGAAGGGTTCTGGTCGTCCCAAACGTCTTCCATTTAAGGATTATGGAGGCCACTGTGCTCTTAGGAACCTTAAGTGCAGCAGAAATTTTTTTTTGTAACCTTGGCCAGATCTGTGCCTTGCCACAATTCTGTCTCTGAGCTCTTCAGGCAGTTCCTTTGACCTCATGATTCTCATTTGCTCTGACATGCACTGTGAGCTGTAAGGTCTTATATAGACAGGTGTGTGGCTTTCCTAATCAAGTCCAATCAGTATAATCAAACACAGCTGGACTCAAATGAAGGTGTAGAACCATCTCAAGGATGATCAGAAGAAATGGACAGCACCTGAGTTAAATATATGAGTGTCACAGCGAAGGGTCTGAATACTTAGGACCATGTGATATTTCAGTTTTTCTTTTTTAATAAATCTGCAAAAATGTCAACAATTCTGTGTTTTTCTGTCAATATGGGGTGCTGTGTGTACATTAATGAGGAAAAAAATGAACTTAAATGATTTTAGCAAATGGCTGCAATATAACAAAGAGTGAAAAATTTAAGGGGGTCTGAATACTTTCCGTCCCCACTGTATATATGTATATATATATATATATATATATATATATATATATAATGTATCAATCCTGATTTACTGACAGCTTATTTAATTTATTGAGGCCCTTAAAATCTTTACCGGACCCATCAGTAAAGCCCGGGAGCGATCCCATGCGGCCGTTTGCAGGGCAGGAAGTCAAGTTAGGCCAGGATGATCGCACTCGTCTCTATGGCCATGGAGGACAGGAGCGATGTCTGATGTCACTTCAAGTTCTCGGGCAAAAGCAAATATATTTTTTTCTTTTTGACCACAGATCTCCTAATAAAGAGGATCTGTCATCCATATTACTTTTACAAGGAACGTTTACATTCCATTTTATGATTTTTGTCAGATGTTACAATGGTATACTGAAGTATAATTAAAAGTGTTAAAGGCTTTCATTGATAATTACATTAAGTAAGTTTAACTTCCCCCCTTCCCCCCTCCCCCCCCCCCTTCTTTGGTCCCATGCTTTCTCTCCCTTCTCTCTCCTCTTTCCCCTCCCCTTCTTTTTCCTTTTCCTCCTTTTCCCCCCACCAATTCCTTACTCTATCCACCGGGGTGGCTGCCACTTATCCATATCTGATCCTATTTATCAATATCTAATGCATATTTCATCTCCTTTATATACCAGTGTACTCTGCCATAAAAAACCCCCCTTGCTCGCCCCCGGGGGAACGCCCATCTTGGGCGTCTCACAGTGCCGTCTAAGTCCGGACTGGGCAGTGGTTGGTGAGTGTACAGGTCTACTTGTAATTAATAACTACTCCAATGCTATGTTATCACCTTTATACCATCTCCTTATATTATATATGTAATCATGGCTATTTGATTTATAGAGAATCTACTTGGACGTCTCCTGAAGAAGCGGCTTGACCGCGAAACTGTCGAGGTTACGTTCTCAAGTACTCTAAAACTGCCTCCAACCACCTTTGTGGGCGTTTTTAATGTCACTTTAATTTTTTGTATTGTAATGTACTTTTGTCAAATCTATATTATGTATGTATAGATTTTTTAATGCTTACGTTTTGAATAAATTCAATTTTACCCATGTTTGTATGCATTTATGAGGTACCGTGATAGTCCAATTAGCTCTGGATGGTGAGGTAGGACTTGATTGGAGAAGTCCCTGCCATTCCTCCCCCATTACTTTACAATTGAAGGATGAAGGTACCCACTAACAGTCTATCCCTTCTTATTTATGTGGCAATTACTTTGTAATTAAGTTTATGCAAAGAGTCAATATTTGCAGTGTTGACCCTTCTTTTTCAAGCCCTCTGCAATTCTCCCTAGCATGCTGTCAATTGAATTCGGGGTCACATCCTGACTGATGGCAGCCCATTCTTGCATAATTAATGTTTGGAGTTTGTCAGAATTTGTGGGGTTTTTTGTTCGCCCGCCTCTTGAGAATTGACCACAAGTTTTCAATGGGATTGGTCTGGGGAGTTTCCTGGCCATGGAACCAAAATTTCAATGTTTTGTTCTGCAAATCACTTTTGTCATATGGCAAGGTGCTCCATGATGCTGGAAAAGGCATTGTTCGTCACCACACTGTTCTTGGATGGTTGGGAGAAGTTGCTCTCAGAGGATGTTTTTGTACCATTCTTTATTCATGGCTGTGTTCTTAGCCAGAATTGTGAGTGAGCCCACTCCCTTGGTTGAGAAGCAACCCCAGACATGAATGGTCTCAGGATGCTTTACTGTTGGCATGACACAGGATTGATGGTAGCGCTCACCCTTTCTTCCGGATGCCTCAAACAATCGTAAAGGGGATTTATCAAAGAAAATTACTTTACCCCAGTCCCCAGCAGTCCAATAACTGTACCTTTTGAAAAATATGAGTCTGTCCCTGAAGTTTTTTCTGGAGAGAAGTGGCTTTTTTGCTGCCCTTCTTGACACCAGGCCATCCTCCAAAAGTCTTCGCCTCACTGTGCGTGTAGATGCTCTCACACCTGTCTGCTACCATTCCTGAGCAAGCTTTGCACTGATGGTGTCACGATTCTGCAGCTGAATCAACTGTAGGAGAGGGTCCTGACACTTGCTAGACTTTCTTGGGCGCCTTGAAGCCTTCTTCACAACAATTGAACCTCTCTCCTTGAAGTTTTTGATGATCCGATAAATGGCTGATTTAAGTGCAATGTTAATAGCAGCAATATCCTTGCCTGTGAATCCCTTTTTGTGAAAAACAATGATTACTGCACTTGTTACCTTGAAGGTAACCATGGTTAACAGAGGAATAACAATGATTTCAAGCACCACCTTCCTTTTAAAGCTTCCTGTCTGTTATTCAAAGTCAGCATTACACAGTGATTTCCAGCCTTGTCCTTGTCAACACCGACACCTGTGTTAACAAGAGAATCACTGACATGATGTCAGCTGGTCCTGTTCTGGCAGGGCTGAGATCCAGTGGAAATGTTTTTTGGGGATTAGGTTAATTTTCATGGCAAAGAGGGACTTTGCAATTAATTGCAATTCATCTGATCACTCTTCATTCTGGAGTATATGCAAAGTGCCATCATAAAAACCGAGGCAGCCGACTTTGTGAAAATTAATATCTGTCATTCTCACAACTTTTGGCCAGGGCTGTATTATAATCCTGTTAACAAGTTAATGTGCTTATTCATTAAATCGTTTAAAATACAGTTCCATCAGAAAAGCCATACTTGGGTATATGACCAATAACCATGTAAAGCTAATATCAAGACCCTGGAATGTTTGTAGTGCGATAGCTTAATAGGCTTGTTCACTCCAGATTACTAGCAATAATGTCAGTTCAATGTTCAAGACTGACAAGTGATTGTGCAGTACAGAGTAACTTATCAAAAGGAAAGCCTTCTCTCCCTATAAGGATGTGAAAGAGTAGCCTTGGCAATACCTCTGAGCCCTTACTAGACCAAATATAGCAATTGTGTATATAAGGATGACAATATAACTAGAATGAAACACTGGATTATTTAAAGTGGAAGAAAACCTTTACTATATCTATTCTTGAATATGTCCCCTTCCCCTCATTCTACCTATCTTGCCCAATCCAAAAAGATCTGTAAACTTCCATATTTTTAATACACTGGTCAACTGATCCTGTAGCTCTGTGTAAGGGAGCGCTCGGCAAAGCCTCTAAATTCCAAAAGCCATGTTATCACCCATATGCTCCCATGGCCCAGCCATTATCGGCACTCCCTCTCCCCTGCGGTAGCCACTCACTGACACTGGGTAGCTGGAGCTGCAGGATTACATTACCAGAACAGAGAGGATTAAAAGTAGGTAAGTGCAAAAATCTTTTTTTTTTCCCAAAGGTTAGGCAGGATAGGTATGAGGAGTTGGGAGGGAACATTTTAAAGAATATATTTAGTTAGGCTTTTTTTCCACTTTAATAATGGATTAAAACAAATGTGCTCACAAAGCCATTCAGACATACAGTATGCATGAAGTTAAAGTGGAACCTTCACCGGAAATTTAACATTACCATCTTTCTCATACTCTCCCCCTGTTTTTTTTTGGTTTTTTTTCTTCTTCAGGGAGCAAGTACCCACTCCCACTTTCTTTTCTAGGGGAGCATAATGTCTCCTTGGTCCTCCCACAGCCTCCTGGGGTAACATTACACGTCCTAGGAGGCTGCAAGACCAATCTCATGGCAGCGTTTACTTGTTAAAGCCGAGTAAGAGTTATTTGTGACAATGGCATGGTATTTTATTCTGTTTTTGTTTGTTTTTTTTTAATATAGGAGGGTCTATATTGTTTTTACAGGGCAGCAGTCATCTTGTTTAGCTCATAATGTACTACATCATTCACAATTCACCTCTTACAATCCACCAATTTTAGCAAATACTGTATATGTGAAAAGGTGTGTTACAATAAACCATATGTTTTAAGGCAACATCCACCGGTCACCATGGCACACTAAGCGGTGTACCCTTAGCCCACAGTTATCTGTGCCTGCCATGAAATGGCCAGGGGGTTGTGATTGCCACCAGACCAAAAGTTCCAAAACCCCTCCTAACTGCAACTGTACTAAAATCAGAAAGTTCTTTGTTTCCTTTACCTTAGCTGGAACTCACAAAGCCCATCACATATTTGGTGGTAGGTTCTAATAGTCAGGTAGGGTTCGAATCTACGCAAGAAGCAAGATACAATACCACCAAGGCTCACAGCATTATTCATGTTGCTCACTCCAGGGGGACCCCTTTGTTACCTCTATTCACAGATGCTAAAAGGCATTTGATAGGGTAAATTAGACTTTCTGGAGGGAACGATGCACTTGGATTATTTCTATTTACTGCCACCTATCAACTCAAGTGAAAGTGAATGGACATCTGCCCCCAATCCTATTTCCAACAGCACCAGTCAGGGCTGCCCTCTATCATTAATCTTCATTCTGACAGTGGAGCCATTCCTTTGGAAATTCAGGGCCAACTCAGACATTACTGGCTCCTTGGCAGTCTCTGGGCCAGTGACAAATCGTGGCCTATGCTGATGATTTATTTTTCTTTCTTACGAACCTCTACAATCTTTCTACCCAATCTCTTGGCCAAGTCAGATAAATATGGTTCAATTTCTAATTTCTGTGTTATTTATCAGAAATCAAAAGAATTTCTGTTCTGAACTCCTCTCTGACACCTTAAAACGAACTTCCCGTTTAAATGTGTGACCTCCTCCCTGAGATATCTACGGATTAACCTCACCAGAGACCCCACGGATGCAGATTCACTAAACTTCCCTCCTTTCCTAAGATCAAAGGAGACACATGGCAAAAAGGAACCTTTTCCTGTTTCGGCAGGTGTAACATCATAAAAATGAATGCAGAAAGAAGTTAGACAGTGCAGCTCTGCATTAAATAATACATAGTGACTTGTACTAAAAATTACAATGTAATGACTATAGTGACAATGTTAAATTGTGTATACCAAAGAATAAAAAAACGTATAATCATATGGATATCCACACCAATTCAGTGAATGTGAATAAAAATAGAAAAAGTTAATAAGGGAACATCGACGTAGAAAACTTCAAAGAAGTACAATTCTAATGTGTTGAACTTCAGTGTTGATAGAAGGTAACCAAGCCAATCAACAGAAATTACCCAAGTTTATAAACCGCCACCACTGAGGGGGTTAGGGTACGCTTACCAGATTGTATGGACTCGTGCTATCAACACTGAGTCAGACCTGCATCAGGAGAATAAGCTCTCCCAAACTTCTCACTGTATGGTCGTGACCAATCAATTCCACATCAACTGTGGACCCCAGATGATGAGTATTCAGACGAAAAATGTTGGGTTGAGGATCATTTAACGACCGTGTTTACTACAGGACATTGGACTGTTTGATGACATACTTGTTTATTCTTTCCTTGATATAAGTGAAATATTCTTTTAATAAATAGCCTTTTAAATGGTTTTACACTATGTGGAGATTTCTTTTACTTTTATGATGATTGACCTACCGAGAGGTTTACCCTGTTTGATGTGGAATTGATCGGTGACTGGCCATACAGTGACAAGTTTCCGAGAGCTTATTCTCCTGATGCACGTCTGACTCAGTGTTGCACATGAGTCCATACAATCTGTTAAGCGTACCCTAACCCCAGTGGTGGCGGCTTATAAACTTGGGTGATTTCTGTGGATTGGCTTGGTTACCTTCTATCAACACTGAAGTTCAACACATCTAGAATTGTACTTTTTTGAAGTTTTCTGTGTTAATGTCACCTTATGAACTTTTTCTATTTTTATTCAAATTCACTGAATTGGTATGGATATCCATATGATTATACGTTTTTTTATTCTTTGGTATACACAATTTAACATTATCTCCCAATCAGATTAAATAAAGTAACTATTACTAAATTCCAAACAGAAATCAATACATTTATCTGGTCAGACTCCCGTCCACGTCTATCTAGATCAGTATTACACAATCCACAGAAAAATGGTGGTCTAGGTCTCCCAGACTTCTGGCTTTATTACCTAGCCGCCAGATGGTCACAAATAGCACAATGGCACATTCCCAACCCCAAAGTCCCATGGGTTAGATTTGAAAAAGACTCCATCCAACCATATTCTATCTCAAGTATATTATGGGGTAATAAAGTATCAAGTATATAACTTAACCTCTAACACACCTCCACTTGCATCTTTTATTGGTGACCCAAAATTCCACCTTTCCTCAAATGAGAGAGGAGACTTGGTGGACAAATAATAACCTAATATCCCTCTATAATTTTTTAGAAAACAACAACTTCACTTCATTCTCTTCATTGAAATCTAGACATCAGATCCCCAATACCGAATTTAATAAATTTCTCCAAATTAGACATATTTCCAAACAGTAAACTCACTCCTACCATCATTTTTTGAAAACATTTGTCTAAAAACACCTAGGAGAGCAGGCCTGATATCTGAAATCTACTCTAATCTAGTCAATAATGCAGAACAATCCAAACTTCCCTATATGCTCAAGTGGGAACAAGAATGTGATTTCTCATTTACAATGGAAAACTGGGACAAATGTATCTCTAACTTACACAAATGCACAAGATCGATTACGATCAAAGAAACTGCAATCAAACTTTTTACAAGGTGGTATTATACTCCAGTTAAAATTCATGCTATTTTCCCTGACACCCCTCATACATGTTTCAGAGGTTGCAATTCAGCAGGATCCTTTTCTCATATCTTCTGGGATTGTGATAGAGTTACTCGGATATGGAAACAACTGGAAAAATTTGCCTCCAAAATCTCAAATAGCAACATAAACCTCACTAAATATAACTGTCTCCTATTTTCCCCTATCATCAGTCTTTCCATACATAATATGAGATTGATCCACACAATACGTGTTGCTGTACACTGGTTGATAGCATACCATTGGAAATCCCCCACAGTTCCTCTTTCACATTTGAAAACCAGAATTAACAATATTAATTTAATGGAAAAAATATTTCACACAATACAAAACACTAACCAATTCTACACAAAGAAATGGGACCCATGGTTTAACCATGCTAATCTCTTCTTTAAACCTGAATAATTCACTGAAGAGTATTATATTAATATAGAGTTTAAGGTATAATAGGAATTGCTATATTTATATATAAATTTATACTCCACTCAAGAACCGCTTAATATATATTGTTATTCCTTTTTGTAGAAATTACTTTGTACATTTTATGGCATATGTCAATAAGCTTTTTGTACTATTTCTTTGTACCAAATAAAAAAAGTTTGTAAACAAAAAAACAATTTAACATTATCACTATAGTCATTACATTCCCATTTTTAGTACAAGTCACTATGTATTATTTAATAAAGCGCAGCATTGTCTAACTTTTTTCTGCGTTTATGCAATATTGTCATATTGTGGTGCTCGCAGCCGTCTACTTTTAAAGTTAATAGCGCAGTATTATTGAGTGGTATTATTAATAAAAATGAATAGTATGCCTCGCATACTGTATGTTACAAGCTCATCCAGTCCATATTCCAAGCTCATCCTGTCCATGTTCCAACCTCATTTTTTCAAGCAGTCAACAAAACATTTACATTTTCATTTGGGCCCAGAAACCCCTGCAGCTCTCCCAATTGATTCTTCGCCTATCTAAATTACACAGTGGTAAGGTGTTACCTGACATCATATACTATCAGGCAGCCTGCCAGTTAAACAGGGTCATTGATTGGTGCTGCCATGGCACCCTCAAACAGTTGTTGTCCTTCAAGCAGACCACCTCCGTGGTCCGCTGTGTACCCTTTCATAGTGCACGGAGGAAATCCCTCAAAATCTCAGATTACACCCTATGACTTTGAAAACTTGCTACATCTGCTCCAAAATTTTCATGGACAAATCTATATCCCCTTCTCCCTCCCAGTTGTTTCTTATTTTTGGTAACCCAGCTTTCAGTCCAGGACTTGCCGCTCCAAGTCTTACAGCCCTAATAAACCAACAAACATTTCAGGCCAAGCATTTTATCAGTTCAAAGAAATGGCCATCTGTGGCTGAAATTGCCTTACATCCTCCACTGTCTGTTGCAAGTTACAACTATCACACTTTTTTACTTCTCTACCATCAACTTCTTCTTATACATGAAACTTTATACAATTTGAGCAACTATGTGAGTCCCAGATGTCCCGGCATGACATCTCTTTGACATAAAAATGACTCAACTCTCCCTCGGCGGACTTTAAACCTCCATATATCTCTGGTTGGGAGCGGGACCTTCAGCTCAGTTTCACACAAAAGCAGATGGACAGAATAATCCTTTTTAGATATAAAACCTTTGTGTGCCCCAAGTATCACATTTTGACTAGGTGGTATTATACTCCCTATAGATTGTACAAAATGTTTCCTTAAATGTTGGAGACCTGCTGGAGATGTGGAGCTGTTGGGAATCTGCTCCATATTTTCTGGTCCTTCATCAATCTGTGCTCCTTTTTTGTTAGAGATGCACCGTTATCACCCAGAAATTCACAGACCAGGGACTGCTACTGGGCTCTGCTCTGTTCTGTTCCATCATAAAATACCCAGTTCAATGTAAAGGCACTCAGTTATACCGCTTTTGATCAATGCAGCGAGGATTCTATTGTATTTGAATATGCAAAAAGCACCCTCGATCGTGTCCTGGCTGACCAAAATATGAGAAATTATTGGGATGGAGGACCTGATGGCTGCAGTGAGTTGCACACTGGACACATTTTTGAAAAAAGTGGTTTTACTGTCATGACTTTCCCTACTCTGAATATATGACCCTGCTGAAAGAGGCCATCCCACATGCCCAGGCTCAAGAGAGTGAGACTGATAGTGAGTGGAGGCGCCACTCCTTCCCACCCCCACTTTTTTTCCTTTCTCTTTCTTTCTTTCCCCAATTTAATCTTTATTCCTGGAAAAGACATCAGGCTATGGTGAGACAAGTATATTACTTTGCTAATGTCAGATGCCATGTTACTCTGTGGAGCAATTGATAAAAAAAGGATGCAAAAGAGCTAGCTTTCAGCCTCATTCATCTGGGTGATATGTTGAAAGGCTGGCCGCAGGCCTGAATATATAGCCCTCCTTCACAGCCGGGTTCAGCGTTGGCTCAACTTCCGGGTTGCCGATGTAATTTCCGGTGGTTTCACTTCCTGGTATTCTCCTTACTGGGCATCTCCGTGCACCGCGGCACCTCGTAGAGCCTATCCAGTCGTGTGGGCGGAAAGTAGGTGGGGGGTGCCCCTCTTCAATGGCTCGGGGGGTGTCAGGGCATGTGGCTTGTAAGTTGCCTCGATCAGGCGGTCGAGGAAGGGGGAGGGGCGGTCAGTCACTTCATGCTCAGTGGGCGATGGATGCATAGCTGGACGGCCGAGGGGGGGCGGGGTTGCAGGCTGGCCAGGTTTCCTCATCAAGGTGCAAGGGCTCAAGCGGGCTGGGTCATGCTGGACGGCAGCAGTCCTGGGGGGGGCATCTGAGTGGCCCCAGGTACGCTGGGGGATGGGGCACCCTTCTCCATGTGGTCTGGTCACCGGAGGTTCGGACGAGGCTTGTTGGAGGGGGTGGTCACAGCAGGAATCGCTCCTTGTATTTGGTCAGCATCCTGTGTGTGGGTCTGCAGGCATGGGCAGGCTGCGCAGGGGGTCTAGTACAGCTCCACTCGTTCTGGTGGGCCACGCACTGCGGGGGGGGGGAGTTTGCCACGGCATGTCTGGGGTGTCCTTGCTGACATGGCATTTCTCATGTTTATTTTTCAGGTTGTGTTCCTGTACAGTGTTTGTTCACAAGGATCATTGTGTTGTTCAGGAAGCATCAGGTGTGTTCAGGTTTTGAAAAGAAAAAAAAAAAAAAGAGAGAGCGCAAGGGGGGTTGGAGCAGTAGGTTTGTCAGGGGTTGTTGTTGGACACATTTCTTTTGCTGGGTAAGTGTTTCAGTTTGGTTTTTCCTGTCTGTCATTTTCCGTTCAGGTGCATCACCTCGTGGGTGATTTGTTTATGTTGACCCAGCTTTTACGCTAAAAAGCAACAGGTGTGTGTTTGTCATTCTGGGTCACGAAGGTTTACAGTCAGTTCACAAGTCAGGATCTATCATGACTTTAGATCCTTACGGGCCAGAATTCACTTGTAAGTGTCAATACAGGTTCTCGGCCAACATTCATATGTCATACATTGCACTTTCACTTCCTTCTCTCATTTCTGTACCCACCACGCTCTGTGGGTATTTGTAGCCCTGAGCGTTAGTTTGTAATTGCCTGTCCTGGCGCTACAGGTTGCTCGGGCTCACTCAGTACACACACGTAGGGTGGTTACGCATTAAGTTCATTCACACGCTGTTTGGCACATTACTGCACCCACGTTTCTTTAAATTTGATCATTTGGGGGGAGGGGTGGGGGGGAGGGTTGGATGGGCAGTACATGTCTTTTCTCAAACGTTTCTTGTTGTTTTTCATCTCAGATTCAACCATGTCACAAGTGTCATAAAGTCATGAGCTCGCCTTGATTCCTCCATCCCTTACTGGGGGTTCGGAGCACGGCAGCACCCCATCACTAAGAAGTTGGACTGTGCCCAGGCTCACGGCAGAACTTCACGGTAGGGGCATTTCTTTTCCAGTTACGGCCAGGAAGGCGGAACTTTTTAGGTTATTGTTCCCCAATCTGGTGCAGCCACCCCCTTCTACCAGTTTGAGTCAGGTGTCGGTGCACAATTCGCTTACGCAGATCCATGCGTTGCTGAATACACTTTCCACATCCATGTCTCAGATGCAGGACAGAATGGAGGTGGTGGAAGCACATGCGGCTAGAACCCAGGTGTCACCTGCACCCCCAGCTCCAGTTCTTCCCAGTGTTCCTGCAGGTAATGTTGCTCTTTCCTTGCCGGTGGCAGCTCCATCACCTTTAGCAACTTTCCCGTCTGTTTCGCCATCTCATTTCATTCCTGCCAACCTAAAGAAAGACATATTGGAAGGGAAGGACGTTAATTTGGCTTCCCTGCTGATAGCTTCACATGATATCACGGAAAACAAGTCCTATGCTTGCGGTGATGTGTCAGTTGTCTTAAAAACGAAAGATCCCAGGCTCAACCGCAAGCTTAGTGTGGCGAAATTCGTGCTCGCATTCGGCATCTTCCATGATATCATTTGTGCGGTCAGTCCGGATAAGAGGGTGGAGTTAGATTTGTATCTTCACAAAGTGGTGGATCTGGCGCACAAGTACGGAGGGTGTTGTTTTTACGACTATCACCCGTCTTTCTCGGCCAAAGCGGCGGCCACTTGGGCTCAGTTCCAGGTGGTCATGTGTTGGAGCAACATCGATATGGAACTTTTCTGTAGGCACTTTACCAGCCAGAAGTCTCCGGTATGCAGCACCTGCCAGTCCTCTGTGCATACTTCTGCTTGGTGTCCGGTTTTTGATGCCCCAGGTCTGTCAGGGGTTAGCAAGCAGGGGGCTGGTGTGTCCTCCACAGGACCATCCGGACAGGTGGACAAGTTGGGTAGGACCATCCATTTCTTAGGCAAATCGCAGGTATGCAACAATTTTAATAATTCCGGCTGCAATTACAACCAGTGTAGGCTCCTGCACGTGTGTTCTAATTGCTTTTGGGCACATCCCAAGTCTTCCTGTTTGGTTAAACCCTTCAGTTCGGCATGACTAAGCCGAGTGGAGGTTTCCACTTTAGGGGCTTATCTAGAGGGTCACCCATCCTCTGGTGTCAGGCAATTCCTGTTAGATGGGTTCACGTTTAGGTTCCACACAGGGTTAATCACGTTGCCTACTGAGGCCTTCGAATGTAGGAATCTTTTGTCTGCAGACCACCATGCTTCGCTAGTAGACGATCTGTTGGCTATAGAGGTAGATAAAGGGTTTGTGATTGGGCCTTTCAAGTCATCACCTTTCAGTATGTGGAGGGTCAGCCCGATTGGGGTTGTGTGTGGAAAATTTTCTAATAAACATCGTCTTATTTATGATTTGTCCGCACCTCATTTTTCGCACATTCCGAGTCTCAATTCACTGATCCCCTCTGAGGAATTTTCGTTAAAATATTCTTCCGTGGATTCAGTCATTCAGCTCATTCTTCAGTTGGGTAAGGGGGCTTGGTTGTCAAAAGCTGACATTGCTGATGCCTTCAAGCTTCTGCCTATTAGTCCTGCACTTTGGCAATGTCACGGCATCATATGGCGGGGCCATTACTATTTTGCTACCAAATTAACTTTTGGGTCGAAGAGCAGTCCCTGTTTGTTCGACATTTTCTCCCAGGCTCTACATTGGATCTTGGGTCACTGCAAAGGTTGTCTTGGTGTGGTACACTACCTTGATGATTTTTTGCTCGTAGAGGACCCTGGCCGGCCACCCAGGGATTTGCAGTGTCTCACGTATCTGTTTGCCGAATTGAATGTGCCACTGGCAATTCACAAGGTGGAAGGTCCTGCCAATATCATCAAATTTTTAGGTATCACGTTGGAATCCGATCGCATGATTGCTAGTCTGCCCAATGAGAAGTTGGACAGAATTCGGCAGACCATACACGCTTTCGTCCGGTCTCCAGTCTGCTCAAAGCAGGAGTTGCAGTCGCTCTTGGGCATGCTAAATCATGCGATGAGGATCATTCCGCAAGGTAGGGCTTTTGTCTCTAGGTTGCTGGCCCTTTTGCCCCTTTTTCAGGAGGGTGTTGCAGGGGTCAGCTTGCTAGCGGATGCACGCGCTGATCTGGTCATGTGGGACTGATGGCATGGACATGATGGCATTTCTTTGCTCATTCCCCAGCCTTCCAGCACATCGCCCAGGGTTTTCACTGATGCAGCTGCGTCAGGGGGGTTTGCGGCCATGTGGGGGTTGAATGGCTTCGGGAAGTTTTCCTTTTACCTAAATTTGCACAGACTTCAGCGTTATTTGAAATCTACCCGATTGTGGCGGCAGCTGTCACTTGGGGACCAGGCTGGGCAGGAAGTTCAGTCATTTTCTTCACGGATAATCTGGCTACCGCCAACATTATCAACAAAGGCAGATCAGGGTCTCTGGTCATCATGTCCTTCTTGCGCAGGTTGACTTGGTTAGGTTTGACCTATAGGTTCCATTTCCAGGGGGAATTCATCAGCGGGGATTTCAATTGGGCGGTCGATGCATTGTCTCGTTTTAAATTTGATTAATTTTTCTTGCAGCACCCAGAAGCAGAGAGGGTGGGCAAACTGGTTCCTCCATTTTCCCTGCTCACCATGGACTGAAAAGGTTCTGGACACAGGCAATCGGTTTGGCCAACGCATCTTTATCCAGCAACATGTTCAAAGCGTACTCCATGGGTTGGATAAAATTTCAAAAATTTTTGGAGCTTCATCCTTCTAGCTGTCTGTGGAACATCAAATCTGTAATGGCATTTGCGGCCTATTGCCATAATGTGTTGGTTTTGTCCGCTAGTACCATCAAGTTGTATCTGGCAGGCGTACAGCATTTCAAGAACCTTCAAGACCCTTCTAGTCCGTCTATCTTTGCTGCTCACCCTCTCAAGGCCTTGTTGAGGGGTATTCTAAAATCACAGGGTCAAGCGCAGGTTTCCAGACTGCCTATCACTAGTCAGATGGTACGGGGTATTTCGGACTTACTGTCATCATCCCCTTTTGGTATAGGTCCCAGTCTGGTGCTCAAAGCTGCCAATAGCAGATGGTGTCCGTTCAAGGTTCTGGACTCACTTTCCAGATTTCTGGCTACTTCCTCACCGGACAGCCCATTGTTGCCATTTCCCTTAGATCCTCTAACTTCCAAACAGTTCATGGCACATGTTAGGATCCTGATCGTTAAATTAGGCTTAAATCCAACACTATTTACCGGCCATTCTTTCAGGATCGGGGTGGCATCTGCCGCTTCCAAACAGGGGGTACCTCCTTTCATCATTAAGCACATGGGGCGATGGAGATCCTCCTGTTTTAGCAGGTACATTCCTGAACCACATACGGAGGTCATTAGGGCATTTGCCTCTTTGTAGGATTGATCTTTTGTTACCTCATTTCCATTAAACTTTCTGTGCTTCACACCAGGGGCGGATTCAGAGTCTAGTCTCGGGAGGGGCACTGCCAGAAAATAAGTTTTTTGGGGGGAATTTATCAGGGAAATGGCTGGTGTTGGCGCTTCAATCATCACAGCACCATGGTTGTTATGGTGTCAGGACGATTGAAGCACATTTTTTCTATTATTACATTGTTATATAAAATGAAATAGGTCAACTCACCATAATGCAGAATCAGTGGGAGCGTGTCACTTGCCATGTTGCCTGCCACTAGATGCGGATTGTCACTTGCCACTTCACCTGCCACACGTTGCAGATTGTCACGTCACTTTGCTTTGCAGGAACGCCAGTCAGCTGCAGCACTGATCTGTTTATTCTGACAGCAACAGGGCGCTGCTCTTAGAATACATGTCAGTGCCTGGAGATTTCTCATCCGCAGTTAAAAAAAACATCTGTGTGCCCAAACATGAGGGGCCTGCGGTGATCAGTGTGCGGATAACTTCCATGTTTGGCATATACATTTTTTCTATTTTTTTCCTGGCAGAGATTTCTTCATCTATTGATGTGAATAGAAGAATCTGTATGCTCAAGCATTAGAAAAAAGGACATTGCATGTACAGTATCTCACTAAAGTGAGTACACCCCTCACATCTTTGTAAATATTTTATTCTATCTTTTCATGTGACAACACTGAAGAAATTACACTTTGCTACAATGTAAAGTAGTGAGTGTACAGCTTGTATAACAGTGTAAATTTGCTGTCCCCTCAAAATAACTCAACATACAGCTATTAATGTCTAAACCGCTGGCAACAAAAGTGAGTACATCCCTAAGTGAAAATGTTCAAATTGGGAACAATTAGCCATCTTCCCCCCCGGTGTCATGTGACTCGTTAGTGTTACAAGGTCTCAGGTGTGAATGGGGAGCAGGTGTGTTAAATTTGGTGTGATTGCTCTCACTCTCTCATATTGGTCACTGGAAGTTCAACATGGCACCTCATGGCAAAGAACCCTCTGAGGATCTGAAAAAAAAAAAAAATAAGAATTGTTGCTCTACATAAAGACGGCCTAGGCTATAAGAAGATTGCCAGGACCCTGAAACTGAGCTTCAGCATGGTGGCCAAGACCATACAGAGGTTTAACAGGACAGGTTCTACTCAGAACAGACCTCGCCATGGTTGACCAAAGAAGTTGAGTGCACCTGCTCAGCGTCATATCCAGAGGTTGTCTTTGGGAAATAGATGTATTTGGGCTGCCAGCATTACTGCAGAGGTTGAATGGGTGGGGGGTCAGCCTGTTCCTGCACAAACCATACACCGAACACTGCATCAAATTGGTATGCATGACTGTCATCCCAGAAGGAAGCCTCTTCAATAGATGGTGCACAAGAAAGCCAGCAAACAGTTTATTGTAGACAAGCAGACTAAGGACATGGATTACTGGAACCATGTTCTGTGGTCTGATGTAACCAAGATAAACTTATTTGGTTCAGATGGTGTCAAGCGTGTGTGGTGGCAACCAGGTGAGGAGTACAAAGACAAGTGTGTCTTACCTACAGTCAAGCATGGTGGTGGGAGTGACATGGTCTGGGGCTGCATGAGTGCTGCCGGCACTGGGGAGCTACAGATCCCTGAGGGAACCATAAATGCCAACATGTACGGTGAAATACTGAAGCAGAGCATGATCCCCTCCCTTCGGAGACTGGGTCGCAGAGCAGTATTCCAACATGATAATGACCCCAAACACACCTCCAAGACCACCACTGCCTTGCTAAAGAAGCTGAGGGTAAAGGTGATGGACTGGCCAAGCATATCTCCAGACCTAAACCTATTGAGCATCTGTGGGGCATCCTCAAAAGGAAGGAGGAGGAGTGGAAGGTCTCTAACATCCACCAGCTCCGTGATGCCGTTATGGAGGAGTGGAAGAGGACTCCAGTAGCAATCTGTGAAGCTCTGGTGAACTCCATGCCCAAGAGGGTTAAGACAGTGCTGGAAAATAATGGTGGCCACAAAAAATATTGACACTTTGGGCCAAATTTGGACATTTTCACTTAGGGGTTTTCCTCACTTTTGTTCCCAGCGGTTTAGACATTAATGGCTGTGTGTTGAGTTCGTTTGAGGGGACAGCAAATTTACACTGTAATGTACAAGCTGTACACTCACTACTTTAGATTGTCGCAAAGTGTAATTTCTTCAGTGTTGTCACATGAAAAGATATAATAAAAAATTTACAAAAATGTGAGGGGTGTACTCACTTTTGTAAGATACTGTATATCCAACACTAGAAGTGGGTGATTGCAGGGCAGTAGATTCTAATAGTGGGCATACCACACACTTTTTCTGGCAGAGATTTCATTATCCACATCAATGTGAATAGAGGATTCAGTTACACTCTTCTTTTTCTGCTACTTCTCCCGAGTATACCACATGTGAGAGACTTTTTGGCAGCCTTAGCCATGTACCGGGGCCCAAAATCCAACGAGCACCTTCAGGCTTTCAAAAGGGCATAATTTCCTCATTTCACTTCCTGACTACCCATCACAATTTCAAAGACCTTGAAATGCTAGGATAGTACAAAAAAACCCAGCAAATGACCCCTTTTTGGAAAGTAGACAGTCCCAGGTATTTGATAAGAGGCATAGCGAGTATTTTGCAGATCTCATTTGTTGCCACAAATCTGATTCAAACCCCCTGACATGCTCTTTCTCTCCCCTGATGCAGTAGCTCTGAGCTCAGCTTTTGAGAGCTCACTCCTGTGATGTTGGAGGTAAGCAATAACGACTAGGCCTCACTTAGCAACGTCCTGGGACTATTCCAATCAGGCTTCATAAGTTATGTAAATGTAAAACTATAGCAAGGGTTTTAGTAATCTTTAGTCAGAGCTGCAAGGTTTGTTTTATCTACAAACATCAAAAAACCTGCATAGGCAGGTTTTTTGTAAAGGTGAAATATCCTTTTTTTTTGTTTTTTTTAATAACAAACATGTTATGCTTACCTGCTCAGTGCAATGGTTTTGCATAGAGCAGCCCCTATCCTCTTCTTTGTCTCCCATCAGCGCTCCTGGCCTCCACCGAGTGCCCACCATAACAAGCCGCTTGCTATAGGGCACTCATGCATGCTCGCTCCTGTATTCAAAAAAGTTGCTATGTTTCTAGTAGAACACAATAAAATGGCAAAGCAATGCACTTTGTATAAAAATAAAGTCTTCAAAATTTCAGATTATCTATTATTTAATGAGCATAAAAAAAAATAAATAGAGATACGCAATAAGACAGTCTTTTGGAGCTACAGCTTCCACAGCTTGGAATTCAGCTTTACGTATTCTTCAGTATTTACCTTTATCAAAGACCTGGGCATTTCTGTGGTGCTTATATGTAGAATTGTGCCCAACAGGTGCAATGTTGGGGGTCCAGGAGGCAAATTTTGGCACTGTAACTAAAAAATACGCAAACACAGACAGCCAGGAGAATCGAGCCCGTCACTCCAGCTCCATAGTCTTTCTACACAAACACACGAATACAGCAAGTGTTCTGTATGCAGCTACACTAATATATACATATGTTCTCTTAGCTTTCTGAGCGTGTTTTGTCAGGTCAGTGGGGAAAATATGATACGTAGATAAGTCAGATGACTATAATAAGAGGCAACACAAAACAGCTGGCCTAGGGGCCTATTTTTGTTTCATGGCTCTGTACTCATCGCTGTATTACTGATCTTAACAAGCTGGTGTTATGATCACTGCGTGCATTCATGGAACCCCCAATGTAAGCATACCGTCATAGTGATTTATCTCTCCTTGTGCCTTTGCTGAAGGAAGTACAGAAATCACAGTCTCTCAATGCAGGGGCCTACTGGCAGGCTTCTAACTTGCTGCAATTGCTCTTGGGTCCTATAACATTTTTTTGGTACACCAGTGCAGACTTTGCACCCAAATGCAAAGTCCTCTTATTCAGCACTGGCCACCTCCAAATTTTTAATTACTACATTAACCGGGTTCCCGACTGGCGCACGCCGATGTACGTCAGCAGAATGGCACGGCTGGGCAAATGTACGTCCCTTTGAATTTGCCGCCGTGCCATCGCGTGCGCGCCGCCGGTGGTGCGGGTGCCGGCCGGGAGCTCTGTGAGTCGGGTCGCGGGTCCCGCGAACTCGTCCGCGGGGATACCCGTGATCATCTCATGGAGAGGTAGAACGGGGAGATGCTAATGTAAACAAGCATCTCCCCATTCTGCCTAGTGACAGTGTCAATGATCATAGCTCCCTGTGATCGGGAGCTATGATCAGTGATGTGTCACAGCTAGCCCATCCCTCCTACAGTTAGAACACTTCCCTAGGAAACATTTAACCCCTACAGTGCCACCTAGTGTTAACCCCTTCACTCCCAGTCACATTTACACAGTAATCAATGCAATTTTAATCGCACTGATCGCTGTATAAATGTAAATGGTCCCAAAATCGCACCAAAATTGTCCGACGTTTCCACCATAATGTTGCAGTCATGATAAAAATCGCTGATCGCCGCCATTACTAGTAAAAAAAAAAATTAATAAAAATGCCATAAAAACTATCCCCTATTTTGTAGATGCTATAACTTTTGCGCAAACCAATCAATAAACGCTTATTGCAATTTTTTTTACCAAAAATATGTAGAAGAATACGTATCGGCCTAACTGAGGAAAAAAAATGTTTTTTTATATATTTTTGGGGGAAATTTATTATAGCAAAAAGCAAAAAAGAATGCGTTTTTTTTTTCAAAATTGTTGCTATTTTTTTGTTTATAGCGTAAAAAATAAAAACCGCAGAGGTGATTAAATAACACCAAAAGAAAGCTCTATTTGTGGGAAAAAAAGATGTCAATTTTGTTTGAGAGCCACGTCACACGACTGCGCAATTGTTACGCAGTGCCGAATCGCAAAAAGTGCTCTGGTCTTTGGCCAGCAAAATGGTCCGGGGCTTAAGTGGTTACAGACAACTTAAAAAATGTGGTGTCTATGTGTAAGTAATGTCATGATCATTTAAGCAAGATCCTGAGAATGCGGAGTTTCCAAATATCAGAAAAGAATGATCCTGCAGTGTGCTGCAGGTGAGATTTGCCTTCTCATGAGATTTGGGATACACACTGAGATCTTGCAGAAAGGACCATGACATTATCTACTTTAGTATGAAAGCTGGGTGTATAGTAAGTATATTTTTTTGCTTTTTTCCCACAGGTGTTTTTTTGCGACTGATGTAATGTAGTGGTTGAAAGGCTGGATCCATGTGAAATGAGTTTGTTTCCAAGATACTTATCAAGAGCACCTCTTTGGAATATATGTGCCTTGACTACTTGGACTATCATGATGCCTTTATGGTGACTTACTCACATTGGGTCTGGATGGTTCCCCATTGGGAAGATGGTGCTTTTATTTTAACATTATGTGTATAAGACCATTGCCTGTTTACTTAATGTACCTGAATTTTCCACCTGAGTGGCAGTGGCTTCACCTTGGCTTACTCATTTGCCCCTCTATGAGCAACATACACATGCTATCAATTCCAGTCTACTCTACTGGCTGATATTACTCTGTTAAAGATTAGATGGGTCCAGTGTGTTGTGTTCTGTCACATGTGATCCTGAAGAAGGATTCCCGAAATGTGTTGAGTCCACATGTGATCTGTAATCGGAATCTTTGCATGTTTTGAACCTCTATGTGGAAAGTAATTTTTAATGTTGTGTAATAGATTTTTAATGGTACATAATAACATTGTTTTTATGGTACTCAGATTCTTTTCTATATGTCCACACAATGTATATTACTACATATTCTGTTCATAGTGGTACAGTACATGATTTGCTGGGATGTGGACATATAGCACACACAGTCTGGGGTTTTCTCCCGCTATAGGTGATTGGAAGTGGCCTTTATTGAATAAATGAACCTAGCATTTGATTGCACTAGTATTCTGACACTATTTATAATACTTTTATTTATTCTTTTTATACTTATTTTGAGATTAAGAAATGTGTGTGCATTTTTGTATTCATATTTTATTAATTACATTTCATTATAAATTATCAAAAATCAAGCGCAAAAAAAGAAAATGTTTAGTGTATGAAGATGAAACAAACTTGTTACACATAATCCTATAATTCAAGTACTTTCAGCTGTTTCCATTTTCATTATCTTCTCCATGGTGTCATTATCGTGGTTCCACCTGCAGTTGATATGTTCTCACTATAACACCATTTTTTCCAGGTTCTGGGGTTATTTCAATATCTTCTAGAGCTTTGTTTGTCTTCAGCTGAAGCTTCTGAAGTATGGTGGTAAGGAAAATAAAGATCTCCATTCGAGCCAAACCCTCTCCAAAACAACTTCTTTTCCCTGTGGGTAACAGAATAGTCTGTTATAGGAATAACCATCATACAAGTCATTATGATTTAAAAAGATTAAACACAGTTGATTGATAATAAATGGCTTCAGCCAAACACTAACCATGAGCTACGTAAATATGAGCAATAAATACATGGGGATCCATCCGCAAAGCATATCACTGCTTACAAAAAAACACACATCAACAAAGCACAGCAATGTGCTTTACATGTGCCTAGCGCTCAGCTTGTTTTTAGATTTCAAAGCCAGTGGAAGGTTTATACAGTAAAATTAATGACAGTTAAAAGAGAAGAAATTATGGGAGTAAAGTCTGGCCATGTGTCCTATCAGTCATGTGACTTGCCTCTACTCCATTCATAGAGTTCTCTCTGCAGCAGTATGGAGAAGCCTTGTATAAATACATAGGGGTTGATTTACTAAAGGCAAATATGCTGTGCACTAGAAGTGCATTTCAAGGGCAGTTGCTCTAGATTATAGGTAAAGCTCTGAAATGAGGGTAAACTCTGATCATGTGCAAGCAATAATGCATTTTTTTAAATTTTCCTTGCATGTTCCCCTCAGATGTAGAGCAATTGCAGGTGAGTGCACTTGCAGGTGCACAGACTATTTACCTTTAGTAAATCAACCCCATAGCCCCATAGTATCAGTAATTAAAGGTAGCAATTGACATTATTAGGGCCAATGTGGTGCCTATATTTAAAAAGGTTCAAAGTCTTTACCAAGTAACTATAGACCTATAGAACTGTATATAGAACTATAGTTATATAGTTCTATAGTTCTATAGTTATATATAGAACTATAGACCAAGTAACTATAGACACACAGATCTATCTCTCCACTCCTCAACTCACCCCCTCTATCTCCTCACGGATCTTAAAGTTGCTGAATGACATATCGGTATGGATGTCACACCACTTCCTCAAATTTAATCTTTCTAAAACTGAGCTTGTTATATTTCCTCCTTCACGGTCCCCCTCCTGTGACTTCACCATTAATATCAACAACACAGCCATTGGTCCCTCCACACATGCCAGGGTCCTGGGTGTAATCCTTGACTCTGACCTCTCCTTCAGCCCCCATATCCAATCACTGGCTAAATCCTGCCGCCTTAACCTCCGCAACATCTCCAGAATTCGACCCTTCCTGACTAATGACACCACAAAGCAACTTATTCACTCCTTGATTATTTCCCGCCTTGACTACTGCACCTCTCTGCACTCTGAAGAGGAAACATCTTTATTGAAGTAAAAATCCAAAATACAGTCAATTGAGAGGAAGGTACAGGGTTATAAATATGCTAACGCGTTTCACATCATAGGATGCTTATTCGTAGCGGCTATCCAGGATTTTCCTTACTCCACTGCAATCCACGCAAAGCCAGCACCTGGAACAAGTTCTCATTAGGGCGGTATAGCTTTGGATCGGGGAGCGTTTGTGAGCTGCATCTCTTTTCCTACTGCAACTCTCTCCTTAATGGCCTACCCTTAAGCAGGCTATCCCCCCTTCAGTCTATTATGAATGCTGCTGCTAGACTAATACACCTCACTAATCGATCCGTGACTGCTGCTCCTCTCTGCCAATCCCTTCACTGGCTTCCCCTACCCCACCGTGTAAAATTCAAAATGCTAACCATAACATACAAGGTCATTCACAACATCGCCCCCATCTACATCACCAACCTCATCTGCAGATATCGCCCAAATCGCCCCCTCCGCTCCTCCCAGGACCTCCTGCTTTCCAGCTCCCATGCTCGCCTTCAGGAGCCTCTCCTATCCTCTGGAATTCCCTGCCCCAGTATGTCCGATCAGCCCCTACCCTGTCCACCTTTAGGAGATCCCTGAAAGCTAATTTATTCAGGAAAGCCTATCCCACACCCACATAACTGTCCCTGAGCCACCCCCATCAAATCATTCTTTGCAGCTATTACCTTTTGTACCACCACCCGCTCCCTTTAGAATGTAAGCTCTACGAGCAGGGCCCTCCTGTACCTTTTGTATTGAACTGTACTGTAATTGTGTTGTCCCCCTTATACATTGTAAAGCACTGCGTAAACTGTTGGCGCTATATAAATCTCGTATAATAATAATAATAATAATAATAATAACTATAGACCTGTTAGTTTATATTCTATGGTTAGGAGGATACTGGAGAGTTTAATAAAAGACCACATAGATGAGTTCTTGCTGGAAAAAAATATTCTAAGTAACAGACAGCATGGGTTCATGAAAGACAGAAGTTGTCAGACAAATCTGATTTCTTTTTTATGAGGAGGTAAGTAAAACCTTGGACAGAGGGGTGGCTGTAAACATGGTATACTTGGATTTTGCAAAAGTGTTTGACACAGTTCCCCACACACGGCTAATGTATAAGGTAAAGTCTACAGGCTTGGAAATATCAGTTTGCACATGGATAGAATACTGGCTAAAAGACCGAATTCAGAGAGTAGTGGTTAATGATTCATACTATGAATGGTCTAAGGTTATCAGTGGTGTACCCCAAGGTTCAGTGTTGGGACCCGTACTTTTTAATATCTTTAGAAATTATATAGGGTTTGGGATTAAAAGTACCATTTCAGTGTTTGCAGATGACACCAACCTATGCAGTGGAATAACATCCCTACAGGATGTCTCCAACTTACAAGCTGATCTCAATGCACTGTTTAATTGGGCAACTAGGTGGAAAATGAGGTTTAAAGTGGATGTAAACCCGAAAAAAAAATATTTTTTTATATCATACTGTAGAGTATAAGATTTCCTATCATTTGAACCCAGTCTTGCCACACAGAGTTAATCCATCTCTGAGCAATCCTCTTTTATTGTTCAGTGAGATAATTCTTGACAAACTGAGAAAAACTTTGTCAAATTCTCCCCCTTGCTGTGAGTGACAGCCTAAGACACATGCATTATTTTTTAATTCCCTCCCCCACTCCTTTCTTCAGCAGCTCTGCAAGGCTTGGCTGTTCCACACCTCAGCATGATTTGGCGTGCTGAAGTCATGTGGTTACTTTCCTGTCTTTTCACTGGATGTTAGAGATCATAGCAGAAGTTCAGTGTTAGAAATACACAGGGGAGTGTAGAGGTGGGCGGGGAGTCTACTGACATCACGACTCCACCCACCGAGCTCCAGACAACAGACCCACCCACAGAATATGCAGTTTTTTGGGTCAAATAACAGACAGAGGGGAGATATTTGACAGGTAAGGATACATGCAGGAGGCATGTATATCCTTATAGATAACCCCTATGGCAGTAGTTTAGAAAGGATGACATTGGGTTTACATTCACTTTAATGTAGATAAATGTAAAGTTATGCACTTGGGGGCTAAGAATATGCATGCATCATACATACTAGGGGGAATACAACTGGGGGAATCTGTAGTGGAGGAGGATCTGGGTGTTCTGGTAGATAATAAGCTTAATAATATCATGCAATGCCAAGCTCCAAAGTCCTTTCTTGTATTAAGAGAGGTATGGACTGCAGAGAGAGAGAGATCTCGTTTTGCTCCTGTACAGATCATTAGTAAGACCTCATCTGGAATACGCAGTTCAGTTTTGGGCACCAGTTCATAAAAAGGATATTGGGGAACTGCAGAAAGTGCAGGTGCATGGATGTTTAATCTGAGAAAAACTCTATCAACATTACCTTCTTGGGGTACTTAAAGACTGGATTTTAAAAACACTGTCTTGTGGCATCCGCATGCCACAATAGGCAGCCAGTGATTTCTGCAATTCAGAAAACTTTATAAACCGGAACTTGCCCAGACCTATGCTTTATTTATGTATGGACTAACAACAGGTCATTGTAAACAGTTGTAGTAGAGGATTCAAATTTTATAACCTCTCAACCTGACCTGCCAATTACAATGTACTGTATATCGGTCTTCTTCAGAACCTTGCATCGAAGTTATCAGCTTCTGTACAAACCCCAAATCAGGTTACCCTGATGTAAAAATTGTGACCACAGTCCATGTTCTCCAGCTATGACCTATGCCCTCCCACTCCTAATGATTTACTACTGACCCATCGCAGTGTCGGACAGCCTTACCAACAGAGAGGTACGAGAGGGTGTTGGTATGCTTTGTGCATAACAGTGCATTTTGTATGAGCTGAGCTGCTGGGAGAATTACTTCAGTTCCCTTGTGAACTTTGAGAATGAATTGTTATACAGTGTCTATAGCTACAGAGGTCAACAAAGGCTTGTTTTAAAGCTTGTTTACTGTCTTTTAAGAGTGCACTAATATTTACATGTCCATAGCCTGGCCACAAATTCACTTTAAATGTCACAGAAATGGTATCAATTTTTGAAAATCGTAAAGCAAGTGGTGGAGAATGGGTACAGTAGACCTCACAGTGACTATGAAGCCCTATGCAGAGTTTCTATCTTATAGGGTGTGTTAACAGGAGTATGGACTATGCTTTGGTAAATTTAATATCAGATAAATGGTTTGTTATTTTACCTATAGAGAATGGTGTGAAGGCATCATTGTTCCTGAAATGTCCATCTTCATCCAGGAAGTGTCCAGGATCAAACTTTTCTGGGTGCCTAAAATATTTTGGGTCCTTTAGCACAGAAGAAATCAATGGGGAGACTGTTGTACCCTAAAATGTAAGAAGTTAAAAACACTGATATCAATCATGCAACTCATTAATATCAATAGTAACAACCTAGCACATAAATCATTTAATTTGACCTATTTATTCCATTTTCTTCTAGAGCTGCACGATTCTGGACAAAATGAGAATCACAAGAATCACAACACGTCCCTGTTCTGCCTCTTGTGCCCGTGATCGCGACCGCAAGCCACGTGCATTGTCACCCCTGCAGTGCAGCGGGTGTGCGCGCGCCTGCTATCCCGCTTAAAGGGGCCGACGTCCAGCTACAACGGTTCGTGGGATCGTGCAGTATAATGATGGCGGCTGGTCAGTAAGCGGTTAAGAGGTTAAACTGCCCTCATTTACCGACCAAAGTTCATTCCTTTGATCTAAAAGAACCAAAAGATGCAATGTATCTCTTCTTTATCTTTCAGGGCTGAGGAATGTTGATAAACATTTGCCAGCTTTTTTTGACAGCTTCGCTCTGCACTGTTTACATAGGATCATGGAAATAGCTGATTAGGAGGGGGGTTGAATTGAGATCGGGATTATTTTAACGATTAATCGTGCAGCTCTATTTTCCTCACAAACTATATTATCATAGCTCTAGCTGCAATTACATTTTTGTTAAACATTTCCTTGTCAAAAGAAGTTTATTGAGTATACAATATTATATAGATACATAAAGTAAGTTTACAAGGATCTATAAAGTAAGCTCATTGTTTTACAGTAGGGTTTATATAGGTAAATATCATGAAATTTCAAATATTAAACATTGGGTTCACATAAACCTAAATTAAAGATATATATCATTTCCTTAGTTACTTTTGTAGGTATTTAAATGATTTATACCTACTATACATATTGTTTACAGGTAGAGTGTATATAGGTCAAATAAATTCTGATAATGAGCTTTAATCGTAAGGTGGAGAAAAGGAAAGAGAAAGAAGAAAAAGGGTAGAAAGGTAGAGGTATGGTCCACAAGGTTGTCCCGCTCGTCAGTTTATTATTCTTTTTAGTTCTCTTTGAAGCCTTAGAATGGGTGTCTCTGTAAGTCATTTAAACTGTTACCATGGCAACAGGACAGAGTCATTGAAGTTTGACAGGAACTGTTGTTTTATCCAAGGATGCCAAAGTTTTTCAAATTTTGGAATTTGATTTTGATCGATGGCTACCATCTTAGCATGGGACATTGTATTATTCATTCTGTGAATTGTTTCTGCTAGTACCAATGTAGGAGATTTCCATGCCTTGGCCACTGTTTGTTTTGCAGCCGTTATTAGTTGGATCATAAGTTTGAATTGAGAGAGTGTTAACCATTCCGGTTTTAGATTAAGTAAAGTTATATATGGATCTGGTTGTATTATTTTTTAAATATTTTAGATGCAATCACGAAGACTTCCTTCCAGAAGGTTTGGATTACTGGGCACGTCCACCATATGTGTAAATGTGTGTCTATTTCTGGGCATCCTCGAAAACAAAGAGCTGAGGTATTAGGTGAATATTTTGCCACTCTAGCGGGTACAAGGTACCAGCGAGTTAGGACTTTATAATTTGTCTCCAGTGCTAAGATGTTGGGTGAAGATGACTTAGATGTGAGCCATATGTTAGACCAGTCCGTGTCTTCTAAAGTTCGTCCCAGGTCCTCCTCCCACCTCTGAACGTAAGGGGGTCTATTAAGATTTACTACTCCATATAATTGATTATAAAGTGATGAAATTGTACCTTTAGCAAATGGATATTTTGTACAGATTGATTCAAAAATGGATAATTGGGATAATGGTGTATCCCCCTTTAGGAATGGTGTATAGAAATTTTTGATTTGGAGATATCTAAATATCTCAGAGTTTGGTAGATCATATTTTTCTCTAAGCGATGGGAATGAAAGGAATGATTTAGATGCTATGAAGTCATTTAGTGTCTGAATGCCTGATGTTGTCCAAGCTTTAAAAGAATTTGGGTAGATCCATGCCGGATAAAAGGCCGGATTTCTGATAAAAGAAAGGAGAGGATTGTGTGGAGATTGTAACTGATATTTGGTTTTTAGTTTATCCCAGAGAGATAAGAAGTGTTTAGTTATGGGATTATGAATTTTAAAGCGGTCTTTAGGATCAAGCCATAATAAGTTTGATATTAATAGAGGGTCATTTTCTGAAGCCTCTATAAATACCCATAATGGAATTTCCTGTTTTGCATGGTATTTGGACAGACTGGCCAAATGTGCTGCTCTGTAGTAGTTAGTAAAATTAGGGTATCCCAGGCCTCCTTTATTTTTGGGAAGATGTAGTGTGTGTATAGGTATACGTGGTTTAGAAGAGCCCCATATAAACAAAGTTGCTCTTTTTTGTACTATTCTCAAAAAATAGGAAGGAATTGGAATAGGGAGGACTCTGAATAGATAAAGCAATTTGGGTAGAATAGTCATTTTGATTGCATTAATCTTCCCTATCCAGGATAAAGGAAGTTGCGACCATTGTTTTATTAGATTTGTGATCTGTCTTAATACAGGAGGATAATTGGTTGAGAATAAGTCAGAATGAGATGCTGTTAAATGAATTCCAAGATATGGGATTGATTTTTCTGCCCATGTGAATGGGAGTGCAGCCTTAGCCGGGATCAATTCCATGTTTGTGAGTGAAATATTAAGCATTAGGCATTTCTTAGGATTAATCATAAGGCCGGATAGGGCTGCAAATCCATCAAGAGCTGGTATTAAGTTAGGACCAGAGACCTGTGGTGATGATAGAAAAAGTAATATATCGTCTGCAAATATACATAATTTGTGTGTAATACCTCCTACTTCAATGCCAGTTATAGTTTGGTTTGTTCTGATGTATTGGGCCATGGGTTGGAGTATAAGGGCAAATAATAAGGGAGATAATGGGCAACTCTGTCGGGTACCTCTTTCGATATTAAAGGTATCAGATTTGTATCCAGCATATTTTATATAGGCTTTGGGTTTATTATATAATGCTTTGATCCATGTTAAAAAGTGGGGTCCAAAACCCCATTTTTGTAATGAATATTGCATATATTGCCAGGATACTGTGTCAAATGCCCTCTTAATATCGAGTGATAGAAAACATAAAGGGATTTTCCGTTTTTTAGCAATATGTGCCAATAACACTGCCCTGCGTATATTATCGCCTGCCTGTCTATTTGGCATGAAGCCTACTTGATCTCTATGTATTAATTTTGCTATAATGCGATTGAGGCGTTTTGCTATTATTTTTGCTAATAATTTAATATCGAGGTTTAACAGAGAGATAGGCCGATAATTCACACAGGAAGTATCATCAGAAAGGGGTTTTGGGATCATACAAACAATTGCCATTAGTTTTTCTTGCCGAAAAGAATGTCCATCTAGAAGTTTGTTAAAAGTTTCAGTGAGAATGGGAGAGAGTATTTCTGAGAATGTTTTATAGTATAAAGCCGAGTAGCCGTCTGGGCCTGGTCTTTTGTTAAGTTTTAGGTCTTTTATGGCGTTAGCAACTTCATCTATAGTTATAGGCTCATCCAAACTGCTTTTTTGATTCTGAGATAACTCAGGTAAGGTTATTTTTGAGAAGAAGGATTCAGCCTCTGTAGGATTAAATTCATTGTTTGTCTTGTATAAAGTTGCGAGATGTGAGTGAAATTTATGGACTATTTTAACTGGATTACAAGTATAAACATTTTTTGATAATTTCAAACGTATTGGTTTGAAAGATTTGTTAGTTGAATTTAATGCCCGAGCCAAATATGTACCTGGTTTGTTTGTATTCATGTACAGTAGGTGACCGCGATATTGTGTCAATCTCGCCGCACTTCTCGGCGAGATTTGACACCTACGAGCCCCGTCGCAGGGGCCAGCGCCGAGATGGCTCACTCATCGCGAAAGGAAAACTTTGTTTTCCTTCCGCGATGAGTGACAGGCAGTGCTGACAGCTGTCTGGTATGAATCCTGAGGCGGGAACACCGCGCCAAATTTTAAATGAAAAAACCGGCGTGGGTTCCCCCCTCGGAGGCATACCAGGCCCTTAGGTCTGGCATGGATTGTAAGGGGAACCCCCTATGCCGAAAAATCGGCGTGGGGGTCCCCCCCAAATCCATACCAGACCCTTATCCGAGCATGCAGCCCGGCCGGCCAGGAAAGGGGGTGGGGACGAGCGAGCGCCCCCCCCCTCCTGAGCCGTACCAGGCCGCATGCCCTCAACATGGGGGGGTGGGTGCCTTGGGGGAGGGGGGCGCCCTGCGGCCCCCCCACCCCAAAGCACCTTGTCCCCATGTTGATGAGGACAAGGGCCTCTTCCCGACAACCCTGGCCGTTGGTTTCGGGGTCTGCGGGCGGGGGGGCTTATCGGAATCCGGGAGCCCCCCTTAATAAGGGGGCCCCCAGATCCCGGCCCCCCACCCTGTGTGAATGAGTTTGGGGTACATGGTACCCCTACCCATTCACCTAGGGAAAAGTGTCAATGTAAAAAAAAACACACTACACAGGTTTTAAGAATAATTTATTAGTCAGCTCCGGGGGTCTTCTTCCGACTTCGGGGGGTCCCCTTCCGACTTCTCCCGGTGTTCGGCCTCTTCTCCCGGTGTTCGGCCTCTTCTCCCGGGCCCCACCGCTATCTTCTTCCAGCTCTATTGCCAGCGAGGGGCCCGGTCTGCTGCCGCTGTCTTGTCGCCGCTGTCTTGTCGCCGCTGTCTTGTCGCCGCTGTCTCGCCGCCGCTGTCTTGCCGCTTCTTCTCTTCTTTTCTTCTTCCCCGATGTTGACACGACGCTCTCTCCGACTCGAATGCTGTGTGCGAGCTGCGGAGCCATTTATATAGGCGGTAACCCCGCCCCCTTACGACGTCATGGTCCCAGCATGCGCAGGGACTCTGGGGTCACGCCCCCTTATGACGCCAGAGTCCCTGCGCATGCTGGGACCATGACGTCGTAAGGGGGCGGGGTTACCGCCTATATAAATGGCTCCGCAGCTCGCACACAGCATTCGAGTCGGAGAGAGCGTCGTGTCAACATCGGGGAAGAAGAAAAGAAGAGAAGAAGCGGCAAGACAGCGGCGGCGAGACAGCGGCGACAAGACAGCGGCGACAAGACAGCGGCGACAAGACAGCGGCAGCAGACCGGGCCCCTCGCTGGCAATAGAGCTGGAAGAAGATAGCGGTGGGGCCCGGGAGAAGAGGCCGAACACCGGGAGAAGAGGCCGAACACCGGGAGAAGTCGGAAGGGGACCCCCCGAAGTCGGAAGAAGACCCCCGGAGCTGACTAATAAATTATTCTTAAAACCTGTGTAGTGTGTTTTTTTTTACATTGACACTTTTCCCTAGGTGAATGGGTAGGGGTACCATGTACCCCAAACTTATTCACACAGGGTGGGGGGCCGGGATCTGGGGGCCCCCTTATTAAGGGGGGCTCCCGGATTCCGATAAGCCCCCCGCCCGCAGACCCCGACAACCAACGGCCAGGGTTGTCGGGAAGAGGCCCTTGTCCTCATCAACATGGGGACAAGGTGCTTTGGGGTGGGGGGGCCGCAGGGCGCCCCCCTCCCCCAAGGCACCCACCCCCCCATGTTGAGGGCATGCGGCCTGGTACGGCTCAGGAGGGGGGGGGCGCTCGCTCGTCCCCACCCCCTTTCCTGGCCGGCCGGGCTGCATGCTCGGATAAGGGTCTGGTATGGATTTGGGGGGGACCCCCACGCCGATTTTTCGGCATAGGGGGTTCCCCTTACAATCCATGCCAGACCTAAGGGCCTGGTATGCCTCCGAGGGGGGAACCCACGCCGGTTTTTTCATTTAAAATTTGGCGCGGTGTTCCCGCCTCAGGATTCATACCAGACAGCTGTCAGCGCTGCCTGTCACTCATCGCGGAAGGAAAACAAAGTTTTCCTTTCCCGATGAGCGAGCCAGCGCGACATTCACAGTACCCTGTCGCCGAGAACCAGCGCGATGGTATCGCGCTGGAAACACAATCTCGCGGTCAGGTACTGTAGAAATTGTGTTTGGAGCGTTTGAGGGATTTATCAACTGACTCAGTGAGAAATAGATCGTATTCCAATCTAGATTTTTGCAGATGAGATTTTGTACTCTGAGATGGATTATCTTGGAATGATATGTAGGCTGCATTAAAATTGAGTTCTAGTTTTTTTGCTAGATTTTTGCGTTCCCGTTTAAATAGTGCCATTTGTCTTTGTATTGTACCACGCAAGACAGGCTTATGAGCTTCCCACAGTGTTATTGGGGAGATGTCTGTTGTATTATTAATTGATATGTATTTCTTTAAAGCTTGTTCAATGGCCATCTGATGTAGTGGGTGTTTGAGCATTATGTCTGGTAAGTACCACGTTGGGTCATGTGCTTTTGGTATGGCTGAGGCTATAGTAGTGTATACTGCATTATGGTCAGACCACGGAATCGGAATTATATCTGATGCAATAATTTCTGGTAACATTCCTATTGTTAGAAAAATATGATCTATTCTGGTGAAGGTTTGATGAGGGTGCGAGAAATAAGTGAATTTCTTTTTCATTGGGTTACTTCTCTCCACGAATCTACCAGATTGTATTTGGAAAGAAGTTGAGAAAAAGGTAATCTAGAGGTTATTTTGGATGGTGTAAAAGGTGATTTATCTAGAAATGGGAGGAGGACCTGGTTCGAATCCCCACACATTATCACTGTTCCTATTTTGTGTGTATTAATCACTTGTAATATATGTGAGAGGAATGGTGTAGGTTGTTTGTTAGGAGCATAGTAGGAAATCACCGTGATTGCTGTATCCATTATATAACCCATGAGTATCAGGTATCTACCTTCTGGGTCTTTAATTTCTGATGATAAGGTGAATGGTGTGGATCGGTGAAATGCAATTAGAGTACCCCTTTGTTTGGTACAGGCAGAAGCCGTGTAAATTTGTTGATAAAAAGGAGAAATATATTTTGGAGTAGAATCTTTGGTGAAGTGTGTTTCTTGGAGGCATACTATGTGAGCCTTCTTGTTATGGAAAGTACGGAAGGCTTTGGTCCTTTTTTGAGGGACATTTATTCCCTGAACATTCAGGGAAAGTATATTCAGTGGTGTCATGGCAACAGATCAAATAGTTTTGACTTACTTTTTGTTATGTAGAGCTGACTGCGCAGATCAACCTGTGTGGACTGAAGAGATGAAAAGATAGAAAAGAAACCAGTGAATTCTGGAGTAAAGAGTAAACAAAAAACATATGAGATTAGATGATACATTGTATAAATTATTTTTTGCAAGTAATCACAATTTACCCGTGAAAGAGAATAAATATCTCTCTCAGGGGAATAAGTTCCTTCGTCACACTCCCACATAATATGGTTGGGAGAATGAGGAGGGCTAATGGGGGTACACGGATCTTCCGCTTACAGGAGAGAGGTGCTATGTCAAAAGACATCAAAATGATGTTTCATTAATTGGAGTGCAGAATATAGTTTTTGTTGAAATTATTTATTCCAGGGTGGTTGTATATGGTTAGTCTTGCCCTAGGCTAAATAATTCAGCTAGAAAGGTACTGTTAATAACTTTGGTATTGATGAAGATAGTTTGAATTATTTGGGGATTTTAACCCTTTTAGAGTAAACAATTATATATTTTATTCATATGTAACTGTTTAGATATGTTAACTCATAAAATTGAGGTTGTATTGCTTCAGATTAGAATAAACAAAAACATAATTCTAGGAACTAGTTAGGTAATAATATATTTGTTTTAAGAAAAAAAAAAAAGAAAAAGCTTCCATTACTTCTGGATTATTGAACATATTTGTCCTAAAAAGTAATAAATCTATTGTTATTACCTGATAATATATAACTGAACAAGAATTTCCTTATTTCACTTATATATTCTAAGGCTATATGAATCAGAAGCAATAAGAAATATAACTGGAATGTAACATGATCCCACACAGTGTGTGACTATCAGAATGCAGTTACATTCAGTTATAAATACAGGTTTTTTATAGAGAACCATCTCTTAGTATAATAAATGAAGAGATATCAGGAATTAGGATGTCAGTCCATTGAATCTTCTTGGTCCATGGATGATGTGGCATAACGGCTCTTTTATGAGAATGATGATTCCCATTTTGTTCTGAAATTTTCTGGGTGCTGCCTGAAGGTGAAGATGATGCCATTCTTCTGCGTGTGGGAGAGTTGCTGCTTGTGGGTTCTGTCAGATTTAATTTTAAAAGGGTTTGTTGTAGTTCATCTGCTGATCTGCTTCTGTAAATTGTACCTTGGTAGTTAAATCTGACTGAAAAGGGGAAGCCCCATTGATACATAATGTTGTGGCGTTGCAGTTCCATTAGTTGGGGTTTCATGGATCGTCTTTTAGTAATAGTAAGTTGGGATAGGTCAGCAAAAATTTGATAATTGTGTCCTTGAAAATTAAGTTCCTTTTTTTCTCTTGCAGCAATTAGTATTTGTTCTTTCGTTCTGTAATAATGAAATTTTGTGATTATATCACGTGGGGGTCCATCTTTCTTTTTGGCTGTGAGGGCTCTGTGTACTCTGTCCAGTTCTAAACGTTCAATAGGGATATCTGGCTTTACTTCTTGTAATAGAGCAGTAATTGTAGATTGCAGGTCTGTCACAGTTTCAGGTATTCCCCTTATGCGCAAGTTTAAACGTCTGGCTCTATTTTCGTAATCTTCAAGCTTAGTTTGAAGTATTAAATTCTCTTCTTTTAATTGTTCCAATTCTGTTATATTTTCTTGGGTTGTAATTTCAATTTCATCCATTTTTATTTCTAAGGCTGCGGTGCGGTTTCCCAGCTCTCTTATTTCTTTGGTTAGGCTTTTTGTTATTTGGTCTGAGGTTTGTTTTAAAGCCTTATGAAGCATCTTTTCAAATTGTAATAATATTACTGGGGATGCTGAGGAGGCTTGTGGAGAAGTTTGTGAGAGGATTTGTTCTGTATCTGACTCAAATGGAGAGTCTTGCTGTGACATTTTCTGTCTGTGAGAGCGCCCTGATGCTGTATCTTGTGAGGTGACTGGAGCTGCTTCAGCTGCAGTGAGTGCCTGTGAGCTCTTTGTGAGGTGATTTTTATTTCTGCCACGGTTTCCTCCCAGTACCATATTTCCTGCCCAAACTTTCACAGTTTGTTCCCATGGGCAAAAAGGTTCAAATGGATACCTTTTGAGCCTGCAGGCTCCGCTTTGTCCTTCTCTTCTCTCCTCAGCGGTGTGGAGCTCTAACAATGCATGTCTGCTCCGCTAGGCTCCGCCCATCTCCCCCCCTTTGTTAAACATTTCTTGTTTTGAAAAATTATGAAGTCCCAGTTTTTGTTTTTATTTTACTTTTTACAGGAATCCTTTTTGTTTTTAGATTGCCATTGCTGACCTACAATTCTGCAGATGATAATTGCCTGGATGTCATGCTGATCTTCTGGATCCAATACTTTGGGTCATTAAAGAGGAGCTTCAGTTTCTTAAAAAAATAAAAGTCAGCAGCTACAAATACTGTAGCTGCTGACTTTTCTTTAAAAAAAGGACCTTTATCTGTCCAAGGATCCAGCGTTGTCCTCATCTTCGCTGGTCTTTGCATCTGAGTGCTGGCAAATTTACTGTGGGAAGCCAGCTTCGATTCCTTGCAGCTTCACAGCTGACTCTCCCCTGCACATATACAAGCCACTGTCTTAATGGTCCTGCAGCCTCCTGGGACCTGTGATGTGTCCCAAGAGGTTGCAGGTGGGTTGGGGTGGGAGAACTTCCTCCTTGATCGCCTAGCTGGTCAGAGCAAAAGTGGGTAGTGGATACCTGTCAGAATTAGGTACCTGCCCCAAAAAAAACAAAAAACATTCCAAATATGATAGAGGAGGCAGGGAGGAGGAAGAAAAGCAGAACTTCCCCTTTCGGTTCGCAACAGAACATGCGAACAGGCAAAAAATTTGTTCGAACACGCAAATACCGTCTATGGGATACAAACGTGAAAAATCAAAAGTGCTAATTTTAAGGGTTAATATGCAAGTTATTTTCATAAAAAGTGTTTGGGGACCTGGGTCTTGCCCCAGGGGACATGTATCAATGCAAAAAAAGTTTTAAAAACTGACGTTTTTTCAGGAGCAGTGATTTTAATAATGCTTAAAGTGAAACAATAAAAGTGAAATATTCCTTTAAATTTCGTACCTGGGGGGTGTCTATAGTATACCTGTAAAGTTGCGCATTTTTCCCGTGTTTAGAACAGTCCCTGCACAAAATGACATTTCTAAAGGAAAGAAAGTCATTTAAAACTACTTGCGGCTATAATGACTTGTCAGGTCTCGGCAATACAGATAAAAGTCATTGACAAAAACGGCATAGGGGTCCCCCCAAAAATCTATACCATGCCCTTTGGGTCTGGTATGAATATTAAGGGGAACCCCGAACCAAAATTTAAAAAAAAAATTGCGTGGGGGTCCCCCCAAATTCCACACCTGGCCCTTCAGGTCTGGTATGGATATTAAGTGGAACCCTGCGCCATTTAAAAAAAAATGGCGTAGGGGTTCCCCTCAAAATAAGATCTAGTATGGATTTTAAGGGGAACCCCGCGCCAAAATGTTAAAAAAAAAATGGTGTGGGGGTCCCCCCAAAAATCCATACCCTTATCCAAGCACGCAACCTGGCAGGCCGCAGGAAAAGGGGGGGATGAGAGAGCACCCCCCTCCTGAACCGTACCAGGCCACATGCCCTCAACATGGGGAGGGTGCTTTGATGGGGACAAGGGCCTTATCCCCACAATCCTTGCCCAGCGGTTGTGGGGGTCTGAGGGCAGGGGGCTTATCGGAATCTGGAAGCCCCCTTTAACAAGGGGACCCCTAGATACTGGCTCCCCCCTGTTTGAAATGGTAACGGGTACATTGTACCCTTCCATTTCACAAAAAAAGTGTCAAAATGTTAAAAAAACCACAAGACACATCTTGGGACAATTCCTTTATTAAAAAATAAAAAAATAAAAATGTCCCATGAAGTCCATTCATCTTCTTCTCTCGCTCCACCGGACTGAAAAAAAAAAACACGGCATGTGGCCACCGATCCGCCTCCATGGGAGGCAGCCGCCGTAATGACCGTCCTCTCAGGTGACAGTTCTTTTATAACTGAGGACGGGGCCACATGGTGAAGTACCCGGGTGACCCCGCCTTCCTCTGGCGCACGGGGAATTCCCAACGGCTTCCCTGTGGCGTCAGAGGGGACGGGGCCACCTGTTTGCGTAGGCTCAGTAAAGGTTTACTTTTAATAAGAAAGATAAGGAAACTTCTGTGCTACTATGTGTATCCTAAAATGTATAAATATGTGCACTTTAAATATATGAGGTTACAACACTAACTGTGTTCTCACATCAAATGATCAAAATAAATCCCACCAATAGTCCTGCCCCATGGTGTGTAAAATGAACACAAAATATATCCTACTCAAATCACTGGTAAATAAACCTAAATCCCCACATATACAGAAATATGTAACAGTATAAATATTGACCCCAAATGGAGTCTAAAGTGACTATGTAAATCAAACTAATATATATGCAAATGATACTCAAACAAGAGGCTACCTCTTGATAAAGTCACGTGTTCAGTGACGAAATGCATCGGAGCAGAGCCTGTGACATCATCAAGCACAATCAGGAAGCAGACAGCTAGCCACTGGGGAATACAGGGCCGAGGATCTGCAGATGTTTTAATGACCTGAAGGGGAGCCTACACCCCAATTTTATCTAGCGAGCCACCTGTGTGCACCAGCAAATGTGAGTGTAACATTTTATTTTGAATAAAGACCAAGTTTTTACACAGATAAACACTATGTTAGTTTTCTCCTTACTCTCGTGATATATACAGTATATACAGTGCCTTGAAAAAGTAATCATATCCCTTGAAATTTTACACATTATGTCATGTTACAACCAAAAACATAAATTTATTTTATTGGGATTTTATGTGATAGACCAACACAAAGTGGCATATTGTGAAGTGGACGGAAAATGATAAATGGTGAGTCAATACTTTGTAGAACCCCCTTTCACTGCAATTACAGCTGCAAGTCTTTTTGGTTATGTCTCTACCAGCTTTGCACATCTAGAGAGTAAAGTTTTTGCCCATTCTTCTTAGCAAAATAGCTCAAGCTCTGTCAGATTGGATGGAGAGTGTCTGTAAACAGCAATTTTCAAGTCTTGCCACATGTTCTTAATTGGATATAGGTCTGAGCTGTGACTGGTCCATTCTAACACATGAATATACTTTGATCTAAACCATTACATTGTAGCTCTGGCTGTATGTTTAAGGTCGTTGTCCTGCTGGAAGGTGAACTTCCACCCCAGTCTTAAGTCTTTTGCAGACTCTAACAAATTTTCTTCTAAGATTGCCCTGTATTTGGTTCCATCCATCTTCCCATCAACTCTGACCAGCTTCCCTGTCCCTGCCTAAGAAAAGCATTCCCACATGATGCTGCCACCACCTTGTTTCATGGTGAGGATGGTGTGTTCAGGGTGATGTGCAGTGTTCGTTTTCTGTCACCCTTAGCAAATTGCTTTTAGGCCAAAAAATTTAATTTTGGTCTTATCTGACCAGAGCACCATATTCCGCATGTTAGCTGTGTCCCCCACATGGCTTCTCGCAAACTGCAAACAGGACTTCTTATGACTTTCTTTCAACAATGGCTTTCTTCTTACCACTCTTCCATAAAGACCAGATTTGTGGCGTGCACGACTAATAGTTGTCCTGTGGACAGATTCTCCCACCTGAGCTGTGGATCTCTGCAGCTCGTCCAGAGTTACCATGGGCCATTTGCTGCTTCTCTGATTAATGCTCTCCTTGCCCGGCCTGTCAGTTTAGGTAGACGCAGATGTCTTGGTAGGTTTGCAGTTGTACCATACTCTTTTCCATTTTTGGATGATGGATTGAACAGTGCTCCCTGAGATGTTCAAAGCTTGGGATATTTTTTATAAGTTAACCCTTTATAAGGTTTTTATAACCTAACCCTTCTCTACAACTTTATCCCTAACCTGTCTGGTGTGTTCCTTGGCCTTCATGATGCTGTTTGTTCACTAAGGTTTTCTAACAAACTGCTGAGGGATTCACAAAACAGCTGTACAGTATTTATACTGAGATTAAATTACACACAGATGGACTCTATTTTCTAATTGGGTGACTTCTGAAGGCAATTGGTTCCACTAGATTTTAGTTAGAGGTATCAGAGTAAAGGTGGCTGAATACAAATGCAGGCCACACTTTTCAGATATTTATTTATTTATGTAAAAAATGTTGAAAACCATTTATCATTTTCCTTCTACTTCACAATTATGTGCCACTTTGTGTTGGTCTATCACATAAAATCCCAATAAAATACATTTACGTTTTTGTTTGCAACATGACAAAATGTAAGTATGAATATTTTTTCAAGGCACTGTATTAAAGGGACATCATACAAGGGAACAGGAGCCCATGGACGAGCAGGGAAGTTGCAGACCACTGGATTGATACCCCTATGGGAAGGTGCATGTAGACCCCAGACAGGGTCTCCCCGAGAGTTGAGCGCATAGTGTGACCAGTGGATTGCACTTCTGATTTATATAGCAGTACACGAATGTCACGGAATCGCTTTTCCATCTGATGTATGAGCACCTGCACAGCATGCATGGACATGTGCACTAATTAAATGGACTAGATGTTTATTGTTTGCAAAGTATTATTACCATTTATTGCTAAATGGTTGTTATGGACACTTTGTATAATTGTTTGAGTATCATTTGCATATATATTTATTTGATTTAGGCTGGGTTCACACTAAGTGCCGGTTCACACAGGGGCGACTTGTCAGGCGACCTAGTCGCCTGACAAGTCACCTCCCGTTCTGTACTACGGAACCGTTCTAATAGGAGCGACACAAGTCTGATACACAGACCAGCTCTTTCTATATTCTTTATGAGCCACACATGGGACGATGTCTGATCACTTCTGGAGAAGATATAGCCTCACGGAACCCCTGTGATCTCTTCATGATGTTAAAGTCTTCCCATCATTGCCAGTGAGCAATAAAAGTTGGTTTGACCCTCACAGTGTATACTGTTTAGGGTTCAAACCCTCTGGTAAGCCTTCAGCTATATTATCTGAGTGATTTGCACGGGTGTGAAGACACTGTGGTGTGATGCACTGGAGTTGACTCATCCATACATTATTTATCCTGGATATGTTTGAATTGCAACAAATCGGTCATCTGTTGTCTACCTAGAGACTTTGTGGCCTTTAGTCGGTGAAGGTGGTGCATATATCACTCAACATTGGTGACCCATTCAGTCTTCCATTCACGGACTTTCCTATAATACATTATATGTGTTTGTTTGTATGATTCTAATGTGAGATAATTTATTATATTTTTGTCATACTGTATACAGGGCACTGACTTCATATCTTGCCATTTTGCAAGTGCCTCAATCTTTCCTTCAGCGCTACACGTTTGGTTTATATCTTTGATCTATTGGGCATTATTCTTATGTAGTGTTAGCAGCTTAATTATTTGTGAGCGAGCGCAAAATTGCCAGTTGGGTTGTTTTTGATTGACACAAGTCGCTCCGACTTAGAAAAAGGTTCCTGTACTTTTGGGGCGACTTGCATAGACTTCTATACAGAAGTCGTTTTGCAAGTCGCCGTGGAAGTCGATGTGAGGCGACCTGCAAGTTGTGCCGCCCCTGTGTGAACCGGGGCTAAAGATCACAGCAGGAGTCCGGTGCGTCTCCATTCACCGCTTCAGGTACGATTTCAGCCTGAATTTTTGGCTGAATTTGGACCTGAAATTGACCAAAAGACGCACAGGACTCCTGTGCAATTCAGAGCTGCACCGGAGATGTGTGAACCGGCTCTATAGAGAGACGGTCACAATCTCCTGCTGTGCGAATTGAATGCTGGGAAAAATCGCATCCAATTTGCATAGGAGTGAACCCAGCCTTCCACAGTCACTCTAGACTCCATTTGGGGTCAATATTTATACTGTACTATCACAGATTTCTGTATATGTGGGGATTTAGGTTTATTTAGAAGTGATTTGATTAGGATATATTTTGTGTTGATTTCACACCCTATGGGGCAGGACTGTTGGTGATGTAGCACTTCACTTCTTTAGAATTTACTTTTAATATGAACTCCAAGTTACAATGGGTAGTGTGGTAATTAATATTTACATTAAAGCAGTAGAAAAATGCAAAAAAGAAAAAAAATTAGGCCCCCGCAGGACAATGTCATAATGTGCTAGTATGCATGCTAGCACATTATGACAGACTTAAAGCAAAGCCCCCCTCCAGTGGCACGCTGTCACTGCTGAAATGGCTTCCATCTTCATCTGGTCTGCCCTCTGGGTTATGACCTTCCGGGTTATCCAGTGATAATGTCACTCCCGAGCATGCGTGCGCGAGCCATGAGAGCACAGTGCACATGCGGCAGTGACGTCACGGGTTGCTACTAAAGAAAATATCTCATAAACAATCCACGTTTAAGAGATATTTACTGTACCTACAGGTATACCTTATTATAGGCTTACCTGTAGGTATAAATAAAAAAAAATCTTTTGGATTTACTACCACTTTATTAATCAGCTCTTACAGTGATGGTGGGTATTTCTCCAACAAAATGTTCATACTGAATATACAGCAAATAATCTCCAGGGAGGGTATTCAAAATGGTTTTGAGACACAAACCTTGCAGCTCAGAGGTCTAAAGTGGTTATTAAGAATGTAAATCACAAGACAAAAGAACATAATGGCCTGGGGCCAGAACTGAGGAAGCTTTAATATACGTATGGACATCAAACACCCGCAGTGGAAACAAGAAGGAATGGGGAATGGCCCATCAAACCTT
Source organism: Aquarana catesbeiana (assembly GCF_042186555.1). NCBI lineage: Eukaryota > Metazoa > Chordata > Amphibia > Anura > Ranidae > Aquarana > Aquarana catesbeiana. The sequence continues at coordinate 59,877,210 of NC_133332.1, forward strand.
GGTGACAGGGAGTACTTACTTTTAGAAGGAGGGTGGAAAATGGAGAATGTGCTTTTGCACATGAACAGAAAAGAATGCTAGGCTAGTTAATGGCTTGATAGACTACCTAAATAACACAAGGAGAGGACATTGACCTGAAGTTCCTCCATTCTTCAGAAAAGTTCCCACTCTCCCTCCCGATCCTTCTGCAGTTGATTTGATGGTTGTTCTTTTAGCATGCAGTGTTTAATGTCAATGGGCCTTTATTGAAAGTTTAAAACCAAGACAAAAAAGTAAATGGCAGAGACATACCGTATCAGTAATGAGAACTCTTACAAAAAGATGTAATAATACACTGCTGGTAAAGGCATAAAGGCATAAAACAGCCAACAACAAAGCAATAAGAAGAGAATGGGCTCTCCACCAGAAAGAGAAGGGAAGGGGTGGGAGAGGGGAGGCACACAGGAAGATGGCAGAGAGTAGCAGGTATAGAGAAAGGAAGAGGGGAGGGAGGGGGTACATAGGACAAGAACACAGAGGAGGAATGAGAAGAGGAACAAGAACAAGGCCAGTCACAATAATTGTGATTAGTAAGAGAGCAAGGAAGAATATGCACGAGCACCATATAGTAGTGCATTATCAAACCTTAAAGTGGTTGTAAAGGCTGAAGGTTTTTTACCTTCATGCATTATATGCATGAAGGTAAAAAATCTTCTGTGCGCAACAGTCCCCCCAGCCCCTCTAATACTTACCTAAGCCCCCTCTCGATCCAGCGATGTCCACGAGAGCCTTGCACTCCAGGGACTCTCACTCCTGATTGGCTTTTGGAGCAGCGGGAGCTGTGGTTGCTGTCAATCACAGCCAGTGAGCCAATCAGGAGACGGAGGGGATGGAGGAGAAAGTACGCACAGAGCAGCTGGTCAGGAGCTCACCTGCTTCGATGCCCCACAGCAAGCTGCTTGCTGTGGGGGCACCTGGCAGGAGAGAGGAGTCAGAAGCGCCGGTATGGGACCCGAGAACAAGGGGATCTGGGCTGCTCTGTGCAAAACCATTACACAGAGCAGGTAAGTATAACATGTTTGTAAATATGGCTGTCTAACCCTAGATGCACAATTAAAGAGATATTAAAGCCTTGTTTTTTTGTTTTTTTTTTAAATAACAATTTTTTCCTAAATGTCACAACTGTTAGGTCTGTAACTGATAATAGTTTCTTCATCCCATATTGGTGGTTATTAGTTGTAAACATGTCAGTGACAGATGATTGATGAGTTCCACAACTTAGTAATTGTGAGCTTTGCTGCCAAGAATAAATGTATAAGCACTACTCTAACATTGAGGGGGGTGGGGGGTGGGGGGTGGGCATGGATGCCTAAATGGAGGATGGCTAGTGAAGGGTCAGGAGCTATAGGATATCCTATAATGTAGCATGCAGTGTTTAACTGGTTTCTATGTTGTGCCCTTTCTGGGCTTCAGTTAGTCAAATGCCAGTCTGAAAATAATGGTGAGAACAGGCAGCTGTGCTATTTTAGTTAGGTGATTAAATGAGTACGGGGAGTTTGATCCATTGGGTGTTGATTGTTCATTTGCTATCATGAGTTGATAACGTAATAAATTTATGGCCTTGCTTTGTCAAACAGAAGCAGTTTCATTGTGCTTATTTTAGCAAAGCCCTTTTCCCTGTTCCTGTCCCTTTTGGTATTGGACTTGATGTGGCATATACCATTCGTGCCTATGTTTCTCAGCAGTCAAATAAGTTTGTTATAATACCACATAGAGATGAGAGTTCCTTCCCAAGGAACATTGCCTCCATCGGTTCAAGGAACTCTGTGAGGGTGAAGCTGAAGAAAAACTGCATCAGTTCTTGCACAATGCCATTACACTCTTTTTGGCCTTTTTTTTTTTAAACTAAATATTAATGCTTCAACAATAGTTTATTATATTTACGCCTATTCAAACTGATGTTTTGCTTTCCATACTAATTCCCTATGCAGATTTTCTGACACATCACTGTGCTTTATGAAACAAATACTTCCTCCTTTTAGGAACTTGGAGTGGCAGTAGGGTTTAGCTGAGATTATGATCTTTAGCCCCTTAAAGCAATCTGACCCGCTCCGACCCGATCTTCAGCGCCGGAAGCTCTGCAGAGGACACGGAGGACAACGACTGTGAAATGAATGGGAAGTGACGTCACCCATAGAGTTACTATGGGGCTTCCGTTGTCCTCCGTCTCCTCTGTACCCACCTACACAGTGAAGCTGACAGCTCAGCGTGGGATCTGGTCGGAGCGGGTCAAATCGGCTTCTAAAAAGGTATGTATACTCATTTTTTCTTTACAGGGATAGAGAGGTTAGTGTTAGATCCCTGGTGTCTATAGATCCACAGGCTTCCGTTGTCCTCCGTCTCCTCTGTACCCGCCTACACAGTGAAGCTGACAGCTCAGCATGGGATCTGGTCGGAGCGGGTCAAATCGGCTTCCAAAAAGGTATGTATACTAATTTTTTCTTTACAGGGATAGAGAGGTTAGTGTTAGATCCCTGGTGTCTATAGATGCAGGGATTTTAGATTTTGCATGGACTTCCACTTTAAGGGGTTAAAATACCATATGTCAAATATATATTATCTAAACATTAGTGCAATGAGCAACATCATCATGCATAGTATAGCAACTGACAACAGCCATCCAGTCCTTAGTTATCTGTTCAGTCACAAGATGAATTCTGGTTAAATGCTGGGGGGTATTACACTAAAGCCAGCCATAGACAGTTTGAATCCATGTACGGGCGGGCAGGCTAATTGTACCTAAATTGATCTATCCATTGTTTTGGGCACAACCTGCATTTTTACATGTGATTATTATATATAGCCATTAGCAATAATCATTGTGTTTTCCTGGCAGGGATGGCTCCCGCCAGAAAAACACGATAACTCCACGGGAGGGATTCTCCCATCAACACTGGCTGTGTTGGTGGGGGGAATCTAGCATTTTTTTTTCCTGCAGCCCGTGGTTGCAGGAATGAAAATCGCATCATCTATGGCCGGTTTAACCATTTTGTCATTTTACTTTGCACAGAGTAATTCAATGAACTTGCATGTGTTGCTTCTACTGGCTGCTGCTGTAAATGGCAAACCTTGCCAACTGAGTTTTGAATTCAGCAATGGCATGCTGGTTGGCAGAATGGTTGCACACAAAGAACATTTTGAATTGTTGCCCATAAAAAAATGACAGCTAGGGTCTGTGTCAATTAACTTTGGGCTTGTGTTCATGGCATCAGTTTGACATCAGTATAAAATTCTTCTGAGATCATTTAGAATTCACATTTGCATAAACATTTATGGGAATGCATAGTCCGCTTAAAGAAAACAAAAGACCATTGATACAGGTCCTTATAGATGAAGACCTAACATTTTTTCCAAAACTTAACAAGGAGCATACTATGTGGCAGTGTTAGAATCTTCATCTTTTCTATAAACATAGCACTGAGAGAAGGCTGGTAACTAAGAAGCAATGGTATTCCATTGGTTTAGAAAGTAAACTGCACAGAGCTTCTGACCTTAGGTATGTTGTACCCTCGGAATTCTGTATCTTTGCTGGCTGTGTGTGGAAGTCCCAAAGGAACTACGTCAGCAAATCTCTGGATCTCATGAATCACGGCATTTGTGTATGGCATCCCAATACGATCTTCCATTGAAGGAGATCGACTCTGCCCAATGACATTATCTATCTCTTCTTGCATCTTTCCTGTGCAGACATAGAACAAAGCAATAATTGTGAGCAAAGCAAAAATAAATAATGTGTTTTGTACATTGAGGTAAACACTTTATTCCTTTTAGGGGAGTGACTTTGTCCCATTTTTTGGGGCAGCCTCCATAAATACAAATTATGCTTATTTTATAAGTCTTTAAAAATATGAAATGCAAACCATGCTATAGACTCAAGTGTGAGTGGTGAAACTCAGGACAGATATAGGGGTCACAACCAAGGGTAAACAAGCATTGGAAGAATATGTGATTGGACACAGAGAAATTCTGTCACACTGAAAAGCCTTCTTCAAAGGTTTTTACCCCAAAGGAACCTTGAATCATTGTTAGTTTTCAGGGAACCCCCACTAATTATTATACCTACAGCTCATGATACATTAGCATGACTATTAGGTTTTAAATAAAAGAATAAAGAATTGGGGTGTGCTCATTATGAAATTAAACAAATAATAATAATGACTATATAATGAAAATTCTGGTCAGAACTGACTCCATTGATTAGTCGTGAGTGTAAAAGTGACCCCTTTCATTGATTGGTAAGTGTAGGCTGAGGATAAATCAGCTAATGCTCTCTGGATGAATGGCATGGTGCTTTGGAATTGTGGCTCTTCAAGACTAAAACTGGTCATGCACCGAAAATGTTATATTTTTTATTCATCCTGCAGGCTGAACAAAAAAGAAAAACTAACAAATTCCTCCATCCACACTAAACAATGTGGATGGACAAATCTCCCACTGTGCCTATTGTATTTTGATAGCTAAATGATTGACTTTTGTTGAACAGAGCAGGGCCAACCACTGAGGGAACATTGTTCGATTCCTCAGGATCAAGCCAACTTGCACAGTGTATGGCCAGCTTTAGACTAATCACTGAATGTTCCCTTTTCTCTGTAACCATTTGTTACCCAAGTTTAGGTGTTGGCAGATATAGCTTGTCTGCTACTAGATAGCTCTGTTCCCAGTATTTTATGGTAGATAAAAGTTGTAATTGGGTGTTAGGGATGTCATGGGTGTAGTTAGTGCCAATGGCGACCCTAGGGGGGGGGGCAGAGGGGGCCCTGACCCCCCCAACATTATGCTGTGCCCCACCATGTGCCCCCCCAAAAAAAAAATTTTTTTTTTTTTTTTTTTACAAAAAATCAATGTCTAAGAGGGAGAGAGTCCCCAGTCAGCTCCTGCGGGTGATTCCTCCCCCCTCCCCTGCTCGCTGACACTGCATAATGGGAGCATTCACACAACCACGGCCGCCCGATCTGCTCCTTCACCTGCATCCTCATTGGCAGGGAGAAGAGCGAGTTGCAGGAAGGACTCCACCAGGACTTTCAGTTACTGAAAAAACAGACTGATTTCTCCCGTCCTTAGGACAGGAGGACCAGCCTGTAAATTCCAAGAGATGCCAGACCAGCGCTGTCAATAGCAGGACAGCAAGAGGAGGCTGGGGAACCCCACAGTGGCAGAACACCAGGGCCCGATGGCAAGACAACCTTTGCAACCCTGATAGTTCTCCCACTGCTTTGGATCCTTATATTTTCTTGATATGCTGGTGACATATATCTCTTGTTTTCTGCCCCCCTGGGGGACCCCAATACAGTAGGAAGGGAGCTCACTGCAGAACATGTGAAAGGGCCCGTTGTGGGGTCGTAGTAAAGGGCCCCAGGATATATATATATATATATATATAATATATGCATTTTATAGTTGCCCCCCTACTTTTGTCCCTGTCCCCCCATGTGCCCCCCTTAAATTTTAAAGCTGGAGACGCCACTGGTTAGTGCCCATATAAATGTCAGTAGGGGAGGAGCCTTGAGTGAGTTGGACCATGGGAGCCAAACACCCCGAAGCTGCTAAGATGTAACGCATCTAAGAACTCATCTAAAGGGCCCTATGCAAGAATGAAGTTCCAAGCAAGGTGGAACAGAATTTGTGAGTAGTGGCGGAAGCTTGGGAATATATGCCATCTGGCAGTTTGTCCAGCTGGGCAGATCCATAGAGGGATATTGGGGACAGACTGGTATACTATCCAAGGCAACTTGATCCTACTTAGTATTATATAGAAAAGTCTTGCGAGCCACAGAAGGGTTAATGCCTTAAAATAAATCCTGAGTGAAAGTCAGCTGCAAACACTAATCACGTTCCATACCCGTGTAAATAGTGCTAAAAAATATATAAATGTGTCTGCGCTAAATTAAAAACAATTAAAAATGACAATTAGTGATTTGCACAAATAACTATAAAAAGTACAACGTGCAAAATTATTTCAGAATCAAAATCAAATGTGTCTGTGCTGAATAATAAACAATCAGAAATGACAATTAATGCTTTGCACACATAACCCCCCCCCCCCAAAAAAAAAAAATGCAACGTGCAAAATTAATTCAAAATCAAGGTGCCAAACCAGGAATGAAAATGCAACCATTCCTTCAAAAAATAAAAAAGTCCTTAAAGTTGATAAAAAATTCAAATATAAAGTGCTCCAAAATGTGTCCATAATCAGTGAAGTCCATCCATCCTGCTCATCCGACAAGTTTATCACCATATAGCATGCCTTAGTGCTCTCCAGTGACCCCCAAAAGCACATGCGCTCACCTTGAAGTGTGTGACACAGTAATTAAACTCTGTCAAAACACGCTTTGGAGCCACTCCTGGGCTCTATGGGATCAACTGTGTAGGCATCCTCAGGAGATGCCACAGAAGGGGCATGTTTATTATTCAGCACAGACACATTTGATTTTGATTCTGAAATTTTTTGCACGTTGCACTTTTTATAGTTATTTGTGCAAAGCACTAATTGTCATTTTTAATTGTTTGTAATTTAGCGCAGACACATTTATATATTTTTTGATCCTACTTAGTGATAGAAGTTAGATGCTATGGACTTAGTACGCATAGGGAAGTGGGCCCAAATCTGTGATGCTCCCAAGGAGGGGAGGTGCAAAGGGAAGATGGCCTACAAATTATGTGGTTGTGCTCTCCACAGAAATGATGACTACAGGATGTCTAATACTTTGTATGGCATTCCGTGGTGATGAATTCTGCTAGTATGTCAAATGTGATGTCAGCTGTCACAGAAATCTTTCTAAAGTTACAGTAAAGTTCAGAAAATACATTCTATGTGTGGACATTCCTCTATTCATAAATAGGGATGGGTGAACGGTTCGGCCCGAGCATAAGTTCGGGCCGAACTTTGGTTGTTCGGATGCAACAAAAAGGAAAAATCTTTACATGAGGTGGGCACCGCTAAACCAATAAAAGTAACAACAGTAAATACAGTATATATTTATTCAGTAAAAGTAATACATGCATTAATATCATCAGAGAAAGCCATTTCATACAGAGTACATATAAATGATTTTAATGTACTCTGTATGAATTGGCTTTCTCTGATGATATTAATGCATGTATTAATTTTACTGAATAAATACTCTATACTCTATTTACTGTTGTTACTTTTATTGGCTTAGCGGTGCCTACCTCATGTAAAGCCCCAGGGCGAGATTTTTCCTTTTTGTTGCATATTTTAGGGATGGAGGTGTGTCACTGGTGACACCAGACCTTTCTCTTTTTTCTAGGTTGTTTGGATGTTCTGCGAACACCGAACAATGTGCGGTGTTTGGGGCAAATTCAAAAGCCACCAGAACACTGTTAAAGTCTATGGGACATTCATTTTAAAGGCTTATACAGACAGGTCCATAAAAATTGGGACATTGACACAATTCTAATCTTTTTGGCTCTATACACCACCACAATGGATTTGAAATGAAACAAACAAGATGCCCTTTAACTGCAGACTTTCAGCTTTAATTTGAGGGTATTTACATCCAAATCAGATGAATGGTGTAGGAATTACAATAGTTTGTATATGTGCCTCCAACTTTTTAAGGGATCAAAAGTAATGGGACAGATTAACAATCATCCATTAAACTTTCACTTTTTAATACTTGGTTTTGCAAATCCTTTGCAGTTAATTACAGCCTGAAGTCTGGAACGCATAGACATCACCAGAGGCTGGGTTTCATCCCTGGTGATGCTCTGCCAGGCTTCTACTGCAACTGTCTTCAGTTCCTGCTTGGTCTTGGGGCATTTTCCCTTCAGTTTTGTCTTCATCAAGTGAAATGCATGCTCAATCGGATTCAGGTCAGGTGATTGACTTGGCCATTGCATAACATTCCACTTCTTTCCCTTAAAAAACTCTTTGGTTGCTTTCTCAGTATGCTTCAGGTCATTGTCCATCTGCACTGTGAAGCACCGTCCAATGAGTTCTGAAGAATTTTGCTGAATATGAGCAGATAATATTGCCCGAAACACTTCAGAATTCATCCTGCTGCTTTTGTTAGCAGTCACATCATCAATAAATACAAGAGAACCAGTTCTATTGGCAGCCATACATGCCCACGCCATGACACTACCACTACCATGCTTCACTGATGAGATGGTATGCTTTGGATTATGAGCAGTTCCTTTCCTTCTCCATACTTTTCTCTTCCTATCACTCTGGTACAAGTTGATCTTGGTCTCATCTGTCCATAGGATGTTGTTCCAGAACTGTGAAGGCTTTTTTAGATGTTGTTTGGCAAACTAATGTGACTTTCCTGTTTTTGAGGCTCACCAATGGTTTACATCTTGTGGTGAACCCCCTGTATTCACTCTGGTGAAGTCTTCTCTTGTTGAATTTGACACACCTACACCTACCTCCTGGTGAGTGTTTTTGATCTGGCCAACTGTTGTGATGGGTGTTTTCTTCACCAGGGAAAGAATTCTTCGGTCATCCACCACAGTTGTTTTCCGTGGTCTTCCGGGTCTTTTGGTGTTGCTGAGCTCACCGGCACGTCATTTCTTTTTAAGGATGTTCCAAACAGTTGATTAGGCCACACCTAATGTTTTTGCTATCTCTCTGATGGGTTTGTTTTGTTTTTTCAGACTGATGATGGCTTGCTTCACTGATAGTGACAGCTCTTTGGATCTCATATTGAGAGTTGACAGCAACAGATTCCAAATGCAAATAGCACACTTGAAATTAACTCTGGACCTTTTATCTGCTTCTTGTAAATGGTATAATGAGGGAATAACACACACCTGGCCATTGAACAGCTGAACAGCCAATTGTCCCATTACTTTTGGTCCCTTAAAAAGTGGGAGGCACATATACAAACTGTTGTAATTCCTACACTGTTCACCTGATTTGGATGTAAATACTCTCAAATTAAAGCTGAAAGTCTGCAGTTAAAGCACATCTTGTTAGTTTCATTTCAAATCCATTGTGGTGGTGTATACAGCCAAAAAAATTGAATTGTGTCAATGCCCAATATTTATGGACCTGACTGTATGCAAGTTATTGTCATAAAAAGTGTTTGGGGACCTGGGTCCTGCCCCAGGGGACATGTATCAATGCAAAAATTCAGTGATTTTTTTTTTAATGCTTAAGGTGAAACAATAAAAATGAAATATTCCTTTAAATATTGTGCCTGGGGGTGTATATAGTATTCCTGTAAAGTGGCACATTTTTCCCATGTTTAGAACAGTACCACAGCAAAATGACATTTCTAAAGGAAAAATTGTCATTTAAACCTGCTCGCAGCTGTAATGAATTGTCGGGTCTCGGCAAAATAGGTAAAACTCATTGAAAAAAGAGCATGGGCCCCCCCAGTCCATTACCAGGCCCTTTGGGTCTGGTATGAATATTAAGGGGAACCCCGAACCAAAATTCCCCCTAAAATCCATACCAGGACCTTCGTGCCTCATATGGAAATTAAGGGGAACCCTGCACCAAATTTAAAGAAAAATGGCGTAGACCCCCCCCAATCCATACCAGACCCTTCAGGTCTGGTATGGATTTTAAGGGGAACCCTGCTCCAAAATTTTAAAAAAAAATGGCATAGGGGTCCCCCTCAAAATCCATATCAGACCCCTATCCGAACACGCAACCTGGCAGGCCGCAGGAAAAGAGGGGGGATGAGAGAACGCCCCCCCTCCTGAACCATACCAGGCCACATGCCCTCAACATGGGGAGGGTGCTTTGGGGTAGCCCCCCAAAGCACCTTGTCCCCATGTTGATGGGGACAAGGGCCTCATCCCCACAAAGCTTATTAAGTGGTTGTGGGGGTATGTGGGCAGGGGGCTTATCGGAATCTGGGAAGCCCCCTTTAACAAGGGGACCCCCAGATCCCGGCCTCCTCCCTGTGTGAAATGGTAACGGGGTACAAATGTACCCCTACCATTTCACAAAAAAGTGTTGAAATGTTAAAAACGACAAGACACAGCTTGGGGACAAGTCCTTTATTAAAAAATAAAAATGTCCCACAAATCCATTAATCTTCTTCTATCATGCGCCCGGACCGAAAAAGAAAAAGAAAAAAACCAGAGACTGATCTTCCTCAATGCGAGGCTCCCGCATTGAGACGCTTCTTTGCTTGTGACAGTTTTTATATAACTGAGGGCGGGGCCCCCCGGTGAAGTACCTAGGTGACCCTGCCCCCTCTGACGCAACGGGAACTTCCCCATGGCTTCCCCGTGGTGTCAGAGGGGGCGGGGCCCCCCGATTACGAAAACAGGTTTTTTCTTTAGAAATGTCATTTTGCTGTGGTACTGTTCTAAACACGGAAAAAATGCGCCACTTTACAGGCATTCTATAGAGACCCCCAAGGCACAATATTTAAAGGAATATTTCATTTTTATTGTTTCACTTTAAGCATTAAAAAAATCACTGCTCCCAAAAAAACGTCCGTTTTAAAAAAAAAATGTTGCATTGACAAATGTCTCCTGGGGCAGGACCCGGGTACCCAAACACTTTTTATGACAATAACTTGCATATAAGCCTTTAAAATAAGCATTTTTGATTATTCATGTTTGTGTCCCATAGACTTTAACGGTGTTCGTGTGTTCTTGACAAATTTTGTGCCTGTTCGCATGTTCTGCTGCGAACCGAACTGGGGGGGTGTTCGGCTCATCCCTATTCATACATTTTAATGCATATGGTCAAGGTTGTCAAGAAATGGGCCTATGGCCAGGAGTATGACAAAATATGGCGGAGGGTTGGATCAACAACAGGAGGGTAGCCGTCCTATCCAGGAATAAGTGGGGCAGGGACTTGCTCATTATGGCACCAATAATTGTTCAATCCTAGTACCCCTTATATAGGTAGGTAGATTTATAAATAGGTTAGTCACGCAAATATGGTTGGATCTTATGCTGTCCTTGTTTGTTAATGAAATAACAACCTGTGTTTTTATTTTAAAGCAGGTAAGGCCATACTCCTGCTATACAGACATAGCAATACAGATATCAGGAAATAATATGTTGCTTACTTGCCACATCCGGGTGTTTGAGCAGGATGAGAAGAGCACTTTTCAGGGTGGAACTGGTTGTTTCAATTCCAGCGTTAAAAAGATCCATCACTGTTGCAAATAAGTTCTCAAAATGAAATTCAGTCTTTGGCTTGTCCTTATCCTGTGGGTGTTAAGATGACAAATTTTTAGTGGCTACCACTACAGAATGAAGCTCTACTCAAAGCCTGTTCCAGTGTTAGGTTGATTGGAGATGGGTTTTTCACCTCACTTCCTGCTTCAGAAACCACACAGAAAGACATCTTAGATGAAAATGAAGGGAAGTCTCCCCAAACTGGCACAAAGAGCACAAAAAAACTCACAAAGGTTTAAACCCTACTTCAAAAACTAGCAAAAAGAAAAAATCTCTTAGTGACAATTCGATTTTAGATGAAAAAAAAAGCACCATGACCTAAATTAGAAGTAGGAACTAATTGGTTCACAGAACTCACCTTCTCTATCTTTATGAGAAAGCTGTCAATGAAGTCTCGTGGGCAGTTCATATCAATAGTCTTCTTATGATGATCTACAGACTCCGAAATAAATGCTTTAATGTTGGCAAAATTTCTGAAAGCTTTCTGGTGAGGACCAGGGATGTACAGTGATATTTTGGGAAAAACATTTAACAACTGTTAAAACAAAAAGAAAAAAAAAGTTTAAGGGTGAGATAAAATAATATATGTTTGTTTACACCATGAAAGAAATGCAATTTTGTAAGTGCTAAATTATGTGGATTGGTCCCATCAGCTTGTGAACCAAAGACAAGTCTGTACAAGGAAGAAAGATCTGTCCTCATGATCTAATAGGATCTTTGCTCAGCATATGAGCTGTTCTCCCATTAAAGAAAAAGTAGTACAGTAAATGTGTTGGTTGCATTAAAAAAATATATATAAATCTAAACCTTCTTTTTAAAGTTTTTAATAGAGTTTGTCATCTGTGTCTCACTAGGAAGAATTACTTTCACTTCCTGCAGGTAAAGTAAATTACCATTTAGACAGTTGTCACCAGAGCAAAATTCCCCATTGGAATATCCCCCCTCTATTCTTGTTCCAGTGAAGGAAAAAAATTCTGGGTCTTTCCTTACTTTCAGTGCTGGTGATAGTGGTAAACAGGACACAGAGAGGGTGAATCTCCACATTGGATGCACAGAAAACCATATTTTTTGCCCATCCTCATTCTAGCCAAAACTACTTTTCAGTTAGGTAGAATTTTTTAACGGTCCAAAAAACTTACACTAGCATTTTATTTATTTTTGAACTTTTTTTTTTCCAGGGACTTACATATTTTTTTTCTCACTGAGGAACAGGGTATAGGTTCTTGAAAATAACACTGAAGTCTAGTAGGAGGATGTGTAGCTATCAAGATTTATCCGCCCCATGCATTGAAAAGGAACCTCTACCTTAATTAATTAATTTTAGAAAATACTTGAGAAAGACCTAGCTTTGGTTAAAAGAATCTAGAGTTAATTTCCACTGTCACGAGTTCTGCTTCTCAGAGGGTTCTGGGGGTTAGAGGCCTCCTCTCTTTGGAGCGGGTCCACAGCCACTAGTTATCTGAATAACAGGGATAATAGGGATAAAACTTTTTCGCAGAAGAGAGTTTAATAAGACTCGGGGCCACTCATTACAATTAGAAGAAAAGAGGTTTAACCTTAAACTACGTAGAGGGTTCTTTACTGTAAGAGCGGTAAGGATGTGGAATTCCCTTCCACAGGCGGTGGTCTCAGCGGGGAGCATTGATAGCTTCAAGAAACTATTAGATAAGCACCTGAACGACCGCAACATACAGGGATATGTAATGTAAAACTGACACATAATCACACACATAGGTTGGACTTGATGGACTTGTGTCTTTTTTCAACCTCACCTACTATGTAACAGGCTATGTATTTTTTTCTTGAGAGTTTTCCTATAAATACACATGGCAGCTGAATGTTTTTCCATTGCGCTTTAGTTCATACCTAAAAGAAATGGTTGCTATGATGTAAAATCTAAGCTTTGGGCGAATATACAGTTCCCATCAGGTAAATCACAGGCATTCTGTGAATTTACTTACAATACTCCATACAGAGGAAAGGATGTTTAAAAACTCCTTCAGCCAGAATAAAAGGTTTGTGAACTTTTCATCTTCGTAGTCAAAGCGTTCTCCAAACACTATGCAGCAGATGACATTTGAGACCGCCAAACGAAACAATTCCGTTGGATCAAACAAGTTTTCTAGGAGAAAGACATACGTAATTAAATAAAGATTTTACAACTTACAAGATAGAGAACCCATGAGAAAATGGAGCTCACTCATCAAAGCATCTAAAAGAATTGTCTGTTACTTTTATTAGCCAACCAATCTCCTTTTTTACTATTTCAGTACTGGCTACAAACCCTCGGGGTAAATTTGATTGGCCACTTTGACAAAGGACAAAACATGAATTGCATACTCACTGTCCAAAGATTTTTGGATCTACAGAGAAACTGATCTGTGATATTGCTCTTCAGAATGACTTAGCATTTAAGCAAAAAACACAAAATTTTAATATGTAAAACATTTAGCCAAAAGAAATAGATTTCAATAAAATCTCTGTAATCTCCTTAGGGTTGTTCTACCAGTTCAAAATCTTTCCATTCATTGCCCTACTGCTTCATTAAGCAGTGGAAGAAACGAAAGGAAACCTTGTTCAAACTCCAAATCACCCTAGTGGAGCTAACAGGGGGCTACATACTATGTCCCCAAGGGACAGCCTAGGCCAGTGAACAAGCACCAGCACTGTCATATGAGGGTAAGGTGAGCAAAGGTAAGGGATACCTCCCCTGAGGAAGTTACATGATCCAGTGAGGTAACACGTAGGGCAGAGCTGGATGATGTCAGCACATGAAACCAGGGATTAATGGGAACATCTAGGTGGAAACAGCACCGATCGTTGTACTTATACCGGGGAAATATCTAGCTGCATACTGCTATGCACTGGTGCACTGTGCATAGAGCCATTTGAGTTTTTAGAGTGTGTTTTTATTAAGTTGGTAATAGCTTCACTTACAGTTTCTGACAGCATAGAAGATGGGAAGGAACTTCCTTTCTATCCACTTTTCACAGTGCATTCAATGTGACCAATCACATGATGATAGGAGAGCGGGAAAAGGTAGCAAGAGGGGTGACCCCCTTTCACCGCCTGTAAAAGTAGTTGGGCAGCTGAATAGCCACTCAGATTACTTTTAGCTTATGCAGAATCGCCTTCTGAAAAGAATGATACCATGAACATGCTTGTAGCTGCAGCCATGATCCTGATGTCACCACCACTTCCCGAAGACGTATATACCTACATTGGTCAGGAAGTGGTCAATCCCTTTGGTTTATTTTAAGTCGCACAGGACCAGTTGGCATTTTGGTTACATGTATAAATAACACAATTAGAGTTTGTAGGTACTTAGTAGCACTGCACTATTTGTTTGATACTCTATGTCTACATCTTTACTGACCTCCATTTTTCTTGAACTCCTCCACCAGGAAATGAGCCTCTTCCTGGATTCGCTCCGCAATTCCTCTTTTTCCCATGCCAAAATTCCTCAGGGTGGTCAGTGAGAATTTGTGTAGCTGTTGCCAGCGTTCCCCATTGCTCAGTATAATTCCTATAGGGGAAAGCTTTTGTGAATTAACCAATGAAGGTTAAATTGGACCTATACTCATATGTTAAAATAAGGTTCTGTAAACAATCCTGAGATAGAATAATAAAGAGTTAAAAAAGAAGTAACGTGAAGGGATTTGTTGACCCTACTGTTGGCTGCTAATATCACAGTGTTGGGTATAAATATGTATTAGCACTTTTGTCTCTGGAAGGCAACACAGAAGGAGGAAGTGGTAGGGGAACTGAGCCACATGATAGGGCTGCCACCTGTTTGGGATTCACCTGAACATTCCAGGTTTTGAATCATGTGTCCCGGTTTCAGTGTTCACCCAGACACATTATTCAGATTGGACTGTGCCTTCCTCTATGCAGACTTCTCTGTACTCTTGCTAGAAAAACAGAAAGCTGTGCAGGCCACTCGCCCAGGTCCTACCAGTCAATGATGTAATCGGTTGCTAAGAACATGTCGGGCGGCCAGCACAGCTTTCTGGTTTCTTGGCAAAAGTACAAGAGTACAAAGAGGAAGAGAGAGCCGACAGGGGGTGCAGGCTGAGCCCTCTGCCTTCTCTCTGTACACAGGAGTTAACAGTGCTCTCGCCCTCCTCTATCACAGGAGTTAACAGAGGATCGCTCAGATGGGGTTGTTGCTGGGGACACTTCGTGGCATCCTGGTTGAAAAACACTGCCATAACCTACAGCAAGCATTTACAGCTCATGTCCTGCTTGGAAAATGATTGGCTTTGGGTAACTGGGGGGAGAGGCAGCTGTTACCTATAGCAACAAAGGAAGCTCTATAATTACTGACACAAAGGACCTGATTGGCTGCCCTGATTACCCCAAGTGTGTGCACAGATCCTCATCCTGTCCTGTATGAGTATCAGTCACTGCTATGAGGGACCCAGTACTGACTAGTTCCCAGAGCCCTCCTTTATATCTCCTCTATAGGTATGGAGGAGACCCCCCCCCCACAACCATGCATCCTTCCCTCCCCTCCCTTTATATAATCCCCCTCCATAGACACACCTACTGTATCTCCCTCTCCTCCACTCCTCTCCTCTCTTCTCCCCCTCCTCCTACTTCTCATCCACCTTGTGTCCTCTCCTCTTCTTCTCTCTTTCTCCTCTTTTGTCCCCCTCTATCTCCCCCCTCCTTCATTACTACTCTCCCTGGGACACCCAAAGCTGCCAGCCAAGCTTTGAAATTTACCTATTCTAAAAAAAAGCTCTACTACAGGTGGTCCCCTAGTTACAAACATTTGACTTACAAACGACTCCTACTTACAAACGGAGGAAGACAACAGGAAGTGGGAGGAAAGCTACCCCTAGGAAGGGAAATTCACTCCTGTAAGAGTTATTATGGGAAAAACATGCCTCCACTGAAGCTTTATCACCAATCCTTGTTTCCACAACAACCCAAAATTTTCAAAATCAATAGTCATTGGGACAGAAAATGAGGTGAAATCTTCTGAACAGGGGCACAGACAGCAAAACAAACATTACAGGTGTGTTAACCCTTCCCTATGCTATCCAAAAAGCTTAAAAATAGTTTTTTTGGCTGAAGTTACACTTAAAAAATGTACCTGTTCCAACTTACAAACAGATTCAACTTAAGAACAAACCTACAGACCCTATTTTGTTTGTATCCCGGGGACCGCCTGTATTTCTTCTAACCCACTAAAAGGTGCTACACTAATTATAAACTTTTGTCCAGATTGTACAGGACCCCAACATTGTTACACAAATTCGACCCATCCCACTCCAATCAATTCTGGAGATGCCAGCAAGACGTGGGCACACTTTTACATGTATGGTGGGAATGTCCGCGCCTCCACCCTTTCTGGTTCGAAATACAATCATCCATCCACTAAGTGACATCTGATACTTTATATTACTCTGCAGCACAATATCTATTGCACCACACTTAATTTTCTCCCAAAATGTATCACAAATCACTCACAATGCACATGGTAAATGCAGCCAAGTAATGCATACCAGTGCATTGGAGCTCCCCCTGTGTACCATCTCTTCCAGAATGGTTCAAGCGCATCTACAAAATAGCGGAAATGAAAGAATTGATTCATATAGCCAAGGAATCTCCATCCAAATACCATACAACCTGGGCCTGCTGGCTCCATTTTCAAACAACAGATGCCTACCTTCAAATAATGTCTGCTGCTACCCACCCACATACACCGACTGACACGATACACACTTGACTGAGATCCACTACCTTAGAACTCCCGGCTCACAATCTTCTGAACTAGAATGCACACTTTTACTCCCATACAGTTCTATCTTGGATGCATGTCCCAGGGGGCATACGGGAGGCAGAGTTCTGGGAGGATGCCCATGGACACCCTCCCAAAATTGGAAGCCCAGGGCATGGATGGAAGGGGGGGGGTCAGGGGTGCTCATCATGGTTTCTTGCACCGGGGCCCTGAAGGTTCTAGTTACGCCTCTGATACTGTGTTAAATGTGCACTAACGCACTGAAATATACTGCAGGAATCCTGCCCTGACAAAATAAACTGACACTAAAGTAAAAATGAATAGTCAAACTAAACTCATACTGCACTATCACTAGATTCGCACTAAACTGATACTTTACACTCACAATAGAATCCCAATAGCACACTATCTCGCTAGTAGCACTGAACAGAGCCCTGTTCTATCCCTCTCCACGCCAATATCACACTGAAAATGTCCGCTATGGGGAGAATATTTTCATAGTGTGGGGCGGAACAAAGAGCAATGAGCCATGATTGAATAGAGTCATCATTACTTTCTCCAATCATGGCTCTGACAGTGCTCTGTGCCCTGATTGAGCAAAGCTTTCATTGCTTCAGCCAATCAGGGCTTCCAATGCACTGCTCGGTAGCACAGTGCATTGCGGTCGTTCGGCGGGCCGAACAAACGGTCGATCGCCCCGACAATTCGGGTGTTTGTTGAACGGGTGAACAGCCAATGTTAGGCCTCATGATCGGGGCGAACCATTCGCCCAACTCTACTAAGAAGGCAGAGTCTGACTAAACCTACCTGGTCTGTGTCAAATAGTACTTTTGGATGATTTGAAAAAAATAACTCCCACTAAAGTTACACACAAAAAGCTTGCTCGATTTTGACCTCAAGGCAACTTATGTAATAGACTCTATTCTTTGTAACTCACCATAATCTTTGAAAAATGCCTTGGAAAAGAAGGTGTTTCCTCTTGCACTGAGAGCATCACTGTGATCCAGAAATGCTTCCTTCATACAATCATAGCCAATCAAGACCACCAGTGGTTCATTGCCTATGTAGATGGTGAGCACCGGTCCATACTTCTCACTCAGCTGTAAGGGAGCAACATGGGATTATTGGTTGAGGTGAGGAATTTTCGTTTGGCCACGCAATGAATCCTAAAGTGATACTGAGAGCCCTTTTACACTGCCAGCACAGGGTCGTCAGCGGTAAAGCGCTGCTAGTTTTAGCGGCGCTTTACCATCGTTTTTGCGGCGCTTTTCAGGCGCTAGCGGGACGCTTTTAACCCCCGCTAGCGGCCGAATAAAGGGTTTAAAGTGCCCGCAAATCGCTGCTGCCGAGGCGCTTTGGCAGCACTGCAAATTCATTTCAATGGGCACAGGTGATTTAGGAGTGGTGTATACACCGCTGCTAAAGCGCCTCAAAGAAGCCGCTTGCAGGACTTTTTTTGACGTCCTGCCAGTGCAGCACCCCAGTGTGAAAGCACTTGGGCTTTCACACTGGGTTTGCAGATGAGGCTTTTTTCAGTGCACTTTACAGGCGCTATTTTTATCGTTAAATCGCCTGAAAAACACCTCCAGTGTGAAAGGGGTCTAAAGTCTAATTTTTCTCAACAAACATGTTATACTTACCTGCCCTAAGTTTTGCACAGAGCAGCCCATATCCTGCTCTTCTTGGTTCCCTCCCTCGCCGGCGCTCCTGGCACCTCCCTTTTGTTGAGTGCCCCCACAGCAAACAGCTTGAAAGATTGACATGCATTTAGAAAGTGTTGTTAGCTGAGATAATAGTATGTGAAATTCATACAAATGAAAACCAACTCAGAGGAAGTGTCTGGAAAGCGTCATTTAAAGAAGAACACCATCTTTACACACATTTTACATAGTTCGTTTGAGCCAAGCTGGCCCATACAAACTATGTCCCTCACTAACCTGTGAGGCCGCTAGATGTGCGGTATAAACTGTATGTAGCTGTGGCCACATACAGCACTGTGTTCCAGGTGCGAGCTGAGACCTCCTGTTTCATACCCGGAACACAGAATAGTCTACCGCAGCGGCGCTCAGAGCAAAAAATGTATTCTATCAATGAATACAAAGCTTCCTCTGATTGGCTGAATCAGAGGTTGTGACATTATCAGGCCACCCCCCTGAGCTCCACTGCAGTAGACTCTTCTATGTTCCGGGTATGAGACAGGAAGTCTTGGCTCGCACCCAGAACACAGTGCCCTCAGATACATACAGTTTATACCGCACATGTAACGGCCTCACAGGTTAGTGAGGGGCATAGTTTGTTTGGGCCAGCTCGGCCCAAAAGAACTATGTAAATTGTGTGGAAAGATGGAGTTCTTCTTCAATGCACTACAAACACATCAAAACTCCATGCGACATGCATCAACATATATAATGCAGCGCTTTCCAATGAAAAACTGTCAAATAAAATGTCCATAAATTATGCAAACATATAAAGTTCCATGGATAGGTTAGTAATGAGCCCAAAGAAATCTTCACTATCCTATGCATGGGACTTTATATGTGTAGCGAGGTCCCAGGCCTCCTTTAGTCTAATGATAACCTCCAGAGCCAGGGACAGCTGACATCCTTACATATAGAGTGGGTTACAAGGCATGGTGGGTGTAGTGCAAGATAGATTCATGGGCACCAGACACTTCTTGAATGCAAACAGATTTATGTTCTCTTGAACACAACTGTGGGAGAGAGGGTTAGGGCCAGGACACGCTCAGGTAGTTGCAATGTTAATTGGCAGACTCTGCAAGTAGACAGCCATGCTGGGAAAGGCATCCAGCAAGACACCAAATCTACATGTGTAGGAGCGCTGTCTCCTATGGCAGCAGTCTTATAACAGTTCCTAACACAAGCTGTAACAAACTCCTTTACTTCCTCCACAATCACTTTTTGTAGATTCTTAGCCCACTGAGCTCCCAGTCTCTCCCACTAGACTTGCTGATTCACTGCCACTGAATCCCGTGAGCTCTTCCAATCTTCTTACTCAGTATCTTCCTCAAGCGTCACCCCCGCTTCCCTGCTGGGTCCCTGGCTTGGCACTCCAGATACTCTTCAAGCGTCACCCCACTGGCTGGATCTCTGGTAATAAGGGGTTGGTCCCTTAGTGGCGACAGCTTCCCCTCTACCTCCGACCACAACAGGTTCTCCGGGCAGCAGAATCGTCACTTCTGGTTGGACTGCAAGCCGCAGTCCCAACCCTGCACTTCTCTCTTGCTTCTGGATAGGCCCTCAGACAGCCTAGCAGCCAGATGTACCCGGGATAGGCCCAAACTCCAGCCTAGCAGCACGGGCAGCTCAACACACGTCCATCCAGACAGCTGCCTAAGTGGCAAAGAACACTGATTACCTGACTCCACCCAAATATATAGGTTCTCCCAGCTGGCTAAGGGGCCCAAGAAAACCCTTGCCCATTGGCTGAGACACCCCATACACTCCTAATCTGTCCATGCATCGCCCTTGTCTTTTCTAAGGTCACCAAGCACCCGGCCACCCAGCGACAGAAGAGAGACGTGCAGCATTTCCAGACTTACGCCCATTTTACACGGGCATGTCCGTGTACGGACTCCGCTTTGTTAAGTGGGGATCGCTTTGTTGATCCCCGCTGAGCAGGCGGATGACAGGTCCGTCTCTGCACACTGTGCAGAGACGGACCTGTCAGAGCTCCGCTCTCCTCTATGGGGATCGGATGTCAGCGAACATGTCATTGCTGACATCCATTGCTCCATAGACCTGCGTGGAGCGTCCGTTCAGGTCCACCTGAAAAACTGACAGGCGGACCTAAACGGTCTGCCCATGTGAAAGGGGCCTTAGGGTGAAATCAATCGATCCCTAACAATTGGCCAAGGCAACTATACCTGTCAGATAAATTTAGGAGTAACCTTGCCTAAACATCAGGGTGCTACATATGTTTGCATAATTTATGGACATTTTATTTCATTTTACTGTTTTTCATTGGAGAGAACTGCACTATATTTGATTTTATAAGATTATTAGGAGATTGTATAATTCACCTTTTATGTGCCAGCTGCTACATATTTGATTTAGCGCTCACTTCTGCTTTATTGAAAGTGCATCAACAACGCATCTTATTGCAATAGGCGTGTTAATGGGCATTCATAGTATCTAAATTTCAAAGTACATCCAAACAAGCTATTAAGCCTCATTTACATCTGCTTTTCTGTTTGAAGCATGATCCATGTTTGGATCGCTCTTCAAACAGCAATAGACAAGTGATGATGAGGCATTGCATCGCATCCTCACGGCCTGTTTTAACTCCCTAAATGACAACCAGCGCTGCGTTGTGAGCAGTTGTGGGGCGGTTGCAGCGTGGCCTTATTCCCACCAGGAGGTATAATTCCTCAAAGCATCACAGCCAAGGGCATTTGTGTACCCAAGGCGACTGCCTCTGCAGCAACACGGAGAGCGGTTGAGGGGCAGAAAAATTGCTGGGTCTTACCAGCGCCACAACCGCAAGTGTAAACAAGCCCTAAATGTAGTGCATGCCATCCACACCAGTTTCTTGTGTTGTTATGATGGTGCAGGAAGCTTTGTTAATTCCCCATATTGTTCCTTCATTCCTTACCTTCATCAAAGACTGGGGCATTTCTGTGGCGCTCACATGCAGAACAGTGCCTAACAGGGGCAATGTTGGTGGTCCAGGAGGCAGTTTTTGACTTCTCAGCTTCTCCTTCCATGAGAAAAAATACGCAACAAGACTGACACAGACAGCCAGGAGAATGGAGACTGTTACTCCCAGCTCCATTGTCACAAACACTCTGAACACAGGAAGCGTTTTGTATGCAGCAACAGTCAGATATGCTCAGTCAGCTCGCTGGGTTTGTCCTCTTATTGTATGTTATATATGGACACGTGAGTCCAAAGTACAACATTTGCAGAGCCGACATAAGATTGTGTAACATCACGACTTCCATTATCTCTGACCTGGGTTATGTATAGAGGATTATGGGCGGAGATAGTTGTAGATTGTGTATTAGAAATTCAATCCATGTAAGGAGCCTTTTCCTTATATGTCATTCAGAATTCAAGCACAGTTAGTTTGCATTAAATGAGGCAAAACGGACAGCCCATATATTTACAAAAATACCAAAATAATGTGTAGCACCCTTTAGTAGTGCTAGGTGAAAGACAGGGTTTTTTTTGTCAGTGTAGGCAACTTTATTGCTGGCTTGGCTGGCAGCCAGGCCTGCTTGTTTTGTTTCTTGGGAGGCAGAGATCCAGGGAGAGCTGGATGACTCACAGGCAGTATCACTGAGACCTACTTATTTCCAAAACATGCTAGAATCTTCTGGAAAGATAGGGGTAGAGGTGAGGTGGAGCTGCCTGGAGTATTCTGAGGGCCCTGACCAATCCCCAACTTGGGTTGGCAGGGGCAGTCCTCCTCAAATACTCAGGGTCCGCCCAGTTGGGGAGGAGTTTGTTCGGGTGGAAGATGGAGTTGGGGTGTTAGGCTGTTGTGGCCTTAAGGGATCTCCACAGTCTAGGGGGTGACCTTGGGTCTGGGCTGGGGTGCAGACGGGACCATCCTACAACCATGGAGGTGTCCTGGACAAGAGGCACAGGAGCAAGAAGAGGACAGCAGGAGAGCACTGCCAGGCAAGTCTCCAGGAGGAACAAGGATCAGCCAGGAGGGCTGGTGAGTGACACACAAGCAGGAGGACTGGGAGGCATGCCTGAGAGGACTGGGTACAAGCAGTCTGGGATGGGTGCAGAGCCAGTTTAGAGTATTGTGGTGGCACTGGCAGTGGAAAGAGGCAGCTGCAGCCAGGCAGGGCCTGAAGAGGTGGTGCTCGGATCAGTAGCCACGTGGGACAGCTAGCAATAGGACTACACTTTTTTTTTTTTGCTACACTAAAGGGGCCTGCAATGGGCATTTCCTTTAGGCATGGCTGAGCCAGTGTCAGGCCTGCATCTCAGTGCTATCTGGTGTTGGAAGAGATAGTTTGCAACTAAGTGAATGTGCTGGAGGTGAAGTGAGTAAGATGTATATATTGCAGGTGTATATAGTTTGTCCCTGAAACCTTATTCTTCAATCAAGTGGGCATCCCATATCTACCCTATTGCTATCCAAGTTAAATCCCCTCAATAAAATATAAAAGCTGGAAAGGCTGTCCACAAGGTTTAGGAGTGTGTTTATGGGAATGTTTGACCATTCTTTCAGAAGCACATTTGTGAGGTCAGGTACTGATGTTGGATGAGAAAGGCTGGCTCGCAGTCTCCGCGCTAATTCATCACAAAGGTGTTCTATTGGGTTGACGTCAAGACTCTGCAAGCCAGTCAAGTTCTTCCACCCCAAACTTGATCATCCATGTCTTTATGGACCTTGCCTTGTGCACTGGTCCAAATCATTTGGTGAAGGGGGGATTATGATGTGGGGTTGTTTTTCAGGGGTTGGGCTTGGCCCCTTAGTTCCAGTGAAGGGAACTCTTAAGGCGTCATGGACAATTTCATGCTCCCAACCTTGTGGGAACAGTTTGGGGATGGCCCCTTCCTGTTCCAACATGGCTGCACACCAGTGCACAAAGCAAGGTCCATAAAGACATGGATGAGCGAGTTTGAGGTGGAGGAACTTAACTGGCCTGTGCAGAATCCTGACCTTAACCCGATGGATCGCATTAGGGATGAATTAGAGCAGAGACTGCGAGCCAGTCCTTCACATCCACATCAGTGCCTGACCTCACAAATGCACTTCCTAGAAGAGTTGAAGCTGTTATAGCTGCAAATGGTGGGCCAAATCAATATTGAACCCTATGGACTAAGACTGGGATGCCATTAAAGTTCATGTATGTGTAAAGGCAGGCATCACAATACTTTTGACACTATAGTCTATACAGCAGCTTCATTAGATGTGGTGGCTGTATTAGTTTTATTTTTATTTTTTTTTTCCCCTCTGTTTTCACCTGGTGATCTGTACAGTAACACACCTCCTGTATTAGAGTGCCTATACTCTGGATGAAGGAGCACAGGAGGCAAACTTGGACAGCAACATTGTCATTTAGGGGGGAGGGGAGTGTTAGATGTACTAGCAAATTTAGATAGAAAGAAAGCCTACAAAGAAAACTATAGCAGCTATCACATCTAAGAATTGGTAAGCTGCAACATATTAAGTGTTTGTTTTTAAGTTTAATACCGCTTTATTTTATTGCCAAAAGAGAATTTCTAATAAATTGCAATCCCATTATAGAAAACATTTCATATTTATTATAGATATTTATTTAGAGATGCCGTACTTTTTGAAGCATTTTAGAGAAAACATTAAAGTTTAGACTCAAAAGCAAAAATGTATCATATTTCAGCTTTTTTCTTCTCCTATTGACAGTACCATTTTTCCCCACTAGATGGTGCTCTTTATGTTAGCCTCCGAGTTTTGCATTTACACGTCTAACACATTATACATTTTGTATGGATAAATAATTATAACAAAACAGTAGTTATATGTTGTGCATTTTAAACTACATTTATTCATCACAAAAGTGTTCTATTGGGTTGAGGTCAGGACTCTGCAGGCCAGTCAAGTTCATCCACCCCAAACTCACTCATCCATGTCTATATGGACTTTGCTTTGTGTCTGGTCCAAATCATTTGGTGGAGGGGGGATTCTGGTGTGGGGTTGTTTTTGAGGGGTTGGGCTTGGCCCCTTAGTTCCAGTGAAGGGAACTCTTAAGGCGTCAGCATACCAAGACATTTTGGACAATTTCATGCTCCCAACCTTGTGGGAACAGTTTGGAGATATTATAGATATTTATTTAAAGGTGCCGTACTTTTTGAAACATTTTAGAGAAAGCATTAAAGTTTAGACCCCAAAGCAAAAAATGTATCATATTTCAGCTTTTTTCTTCTCCTATTGACAGTACCATTTTTCCCCCACTAGATGGTGCTCTTTATGTTAGCCTCCAAGTTTTGCATTTACACGTCTAACACATTATACATTTCGTATGGATAAATAATTATAACAAAACAGTAGTTATATGTTGTGCATTTTAAACTACATTTATTCTATGTTCATTATTAACCACTTCCCGCCCGCTCTATAGCGGATTGACGTCCGGGAAGTGGTTCTGTTATCTTGACTGGACGTCATATGACATCCAGCAGGATAACATGCCGCAGCGCGCCCCCGGGGGCGCGCATCGCGGCGATCGGTGGAGCGGTGTGTCAGTCTGACACACCGCTACACTGATCTTGGTAAAAAGCCTCCGGCGGAGGCTCTTTACCACGTGATCAGCCGTGTCCAATCACGGCTGATCACGCTGTCAATAGGAAGAGCCGTTGATCGGCTCTTCCTCACTCGCGTCTGACAGGCTCTCCTGGCAGGAGGGGTCTGCGCTGATTGTTTATCAGCGCAACCCCCCCGCAGATCACCACACTGGACCACCAGGGATCGCCACTAGGACCACCAGGGAAGGAGCAACATGTGGATGGCCAGGTATGTACCCCATGGCCATCCACATGTGCCCAGTGTGCCAAATCTGTGCCAATCAGTGCCCACAAATGGGCACTGATTGGCACCATTATGTTAAAGTGATGCCCAGCAATGCCACCCTTAGGGGCATCACTGCAAACAAGCAGTGCCATCAGTGCCACCCATCAGTGTCCATTCATGCCACCTGTCAGTGCCCATCTGTGCCCATCAGTGCCCATCTATCAGTGCCCATCCATGCTCATCTGTGCCAACTATCAGTGCCACCCATAAGTAACCATCAATGCCACCTATGTGTGCCCATCAATGCCACCTATGAGTGCCCATCAGTGCCGCCTATAAGTACCCATCTGTGCCACCTATGAGTGCCCATCAGTGCCGCATACCAGTGCCACCTATCAGTGCCCATCAGTGCCGCCTATCAGTGCCCATCAGTGCCGCCTATCAGTGCCCATCATCAGTGCCCGTCAGTGCCAGCTCATCAGTGCCACCTCATTGGTGCCACCTCATCGGTGCCCATCAGTGCCGCCGTATCAGTGCCCGTCAGTGCCCGTCAGTGCAGCCATATCAGTGCCCGTCATTGAAGAAGAAAACGTACTTATTTACAAAAAAGTTTTAACAGAAACAAAGAAAAACTTGTTTTTTTTCAAAATTTTCGGTCTTTTTTTATTTGTTGCGCAAAAAATAAAAACCGCAGAGGTGATCAAATACCACCAAAAGAAAGCTCTATTTGTGGGAACAAAATGATAAACAATTTGTTTGGGTACAGTGTAGCATGACCACGCAATTGTCATTCAAATTGCGACAGCGCTGAAAGCTGAAAATTGGTCTGGGCGGGAAGGTGTCTAAGTGCCTGGTATTGAAGTGGTTAATCCTGAGCCCTTAAATGGATATTAGAGAGGTTTGCCATTTTTATTTTATTTGTTAGTGAAGGGACCTTGAATCTAGATAAGAATGTGCACAGTTTACACCTGTCTGTGAGTGTACTGTGTTTTTATTCATTTTTTAATGTTTTTATGTAATAACCAATGCTGTAAACTGTTGGAATAATTTCTGATGAATCGCCCATGTCACTATGGCAATGGATACACATACATACCGCAGCTACATAAAGCTGCCGCTCGTCACTAGACTCTCTATTTTGAGGGAGTCACGTGACAGGTGACGCAACGCGTCAGTTAGAGACAGTGACATAATTTACGGTGTGGTGAGGAGGAATACAGCCGCTGTTTTTGGCCCTGGATTGTAAATGCTACTGACAAGAAACGTTCTTTTAGGTGTTTTTAACCACTAAACTATACCTTATTTGTTATACATATTATGCTATAAGCACATTCTTTTTTATATATTGTGTGACCCAAATCCTAGCCAAGGTTCCCCTAACTAAAGGGTAGAGCATAAGAGCAGGTGATCCATCCGAAGGTACACCAAGTCCACCAGACAGGATCTAAAAGGCGCAATATGACCTGTAATGGGTCATAAAGTGAGGCAAGTGGGCATTTCACCTATAGGTGTCGGGTGATGATTGGTCTTTGACACATTGTTGTATCCATATGGATGGATGTCACAATATTTCTTTCACTATTGGGATTATTTGCTTTAAAGTGGATTTGTATACACATTTAAATATTTTCACACCTGTTTTATATGCACTAACGTAATACCATTTGGTTTTTATGCATCTACCAGAGGAATTTCTGAGTGTTTCATTGATATATGATGAACAGTGCACAATTGTTTTTTTTTTCTTTTATGTGCATTTTTGAGTGATAGGAGATTCACTATTTGAATGGTGCAGCAGTTCATTTTCCTTTTTGTTTTGTAGCACATCTATGCAGTCTTACATAGTAGCGCACAACTAATTCACACTTTTTTAACATAATGTAAAATAAGCTCCTGTTTCTCAGTAGTTCTGCTTTTGTCACTCCCTTTAATATAACGGTTAACCACCGCACAAGAATTATACTTTTTTATTGTTACCCACCAGCTTTTTAATTGTACTCTGTTGTGTACAACTGGTGGAACACAATTCTAACATTTTCTATTTCTAGTCTATTTCTAGTTTAAATCTTTCACTGTCCAGGACACTGTTCATCGCTATCCAGCCGAATGTTCCTCCTGAACACCTCTTATCCGGGACATAAATCACTGCCCAGGTATCTTGTTGATACTACTTTGCATACCAGTCACTATGGTGTTTAAAATTACATCTTTCAATGTAAGAGGACTTAATAGTCCAGCCAAGAGACAAATCGTATATAAAGAGGCCCGATCTCTACAATGTGACATACTTTGCAAGAGACTCCTTTTCAGGCATAAAAATCTCCAAACTTCTTCCACTTTCACGTCCCAACATTCTACTGCTCTAACGCACCTAAGAAGATATCATTCCAACATATTCACTCAGAGCTTGATAATCTGGGCAGGTACGCAATTCTTGTTTTCAAAATCGATGGAGTTAAATATACGATAGCCAATGTTTATCTACCCAAAGAAAAACAAATTGCCTCTTTGAAGAGAGTATGGAAACTTATCTCATCGATACGACAGGGCTTTCTTATCCTCTTTGGTGACACCATTCCAAATAAACATCTAGATGTGTCTGACTCTACACAAAGGCACCACATTGGAGCAATGTCATCACACTTCATGTCAACGAACAGTCTGTTCGACCCCTGGAGATGTCAACACTCCACTGAGAGAGACTATTCTTTCTTTTTGCAAGTCCACAGATTATACTCAAGAAAAGATATCTTTTTAGTGGATACATTTCTATTGCAAAATATTAGCTCCTCCAATATCCATGATATTATGTGGTCCAACAACGATCCAGTGTTGATGATTTTGGAAGGTACCCACATGGAAACAAGGGCTAACCATTGGAGAAATTATGTTTTCTCATTAGAACATCCAGACCACCATAGAAAAATGTCTGCATCACTTACAGAATTCTTTAAACTCAATTCCTTTTCCATTGCGGATCCCTTCATTGTGTGGAACACGCACAAAGCCTATATTAGAGGGGTTCTTTTAAAATTAAACAGTAATGTAAAGAAGCAGCAGAATCAGCAGGTTGAAGAAAA
Source organism: Aquarana catesbeiana (assembly GCF_042186555.1). NCBI lineage: Eukaryota > Metazoa > Chordata > Amphibia > Anura > Ranidae > Aquarana > Aquarana catesbeiana. The sequence continues at coordinate 59,905,659 of NC_133332.1, forward strand.
CATACTCTCCCAAATTAAGGAACTAGAAAGGTTAAAACAAAAAAGCACAAACTTATAAAACAAGTTCCAAGCTCACCCCGGCTAGACATGACTTGCACATTTAACTTATTCCGCAGTACAACAATTATCTGAGAAGGCTGAAAGCAAACCTTTACCATCATGGTAATAAAGTCGATAAGCTACTAGCATGACAGGTGAAGGAAAAATCTATAAAACAAAAAATACCTTTTTTAATTCATCCTACAACGGGTGACAAATTAACCAACCCAAAAGACATAGGCAACGCTCTCAGAGCTTTTTATAGTCACCTCACCTTTATAACTTGAAAGACGACCCTGCTAATCCCTCAAACGACTTCTGAATTTATACAAACATTCTTAGATTCCAGATAATTTCCCAGATTATTTCCAGGTGACCTTTCTTTCCTTAAGCCCCCGTTCAAACCTATGCGAATTAGATGCGGCTTACACCGCATCTAATTCGCAGGACATTTTAAAATACATTCATATGAATGCATCTGGTTCACATATGTGCGTTGCATTCGCACTGTGCATTGCACAAAAAACGTGTGCGTTTTCTGGGCATTGCGGTGCGAATTACGAGCCCCTTATCTTCTATGGGAACACATCTGCTTCGCAGTTGCATTGCGTTCTGAGCATGGATTTTCTCCTTCTCCTCACTACACCTCCCCCTCCCTCCCCCTCTCCCTGCTCACTGATCCTGAGCTAACGCAGACGAGCCTTTGAACAGGAGATTTTTATCTTCCCAGTGAAACCTGAGCTTCAATTCGCACCGCACATGTGTGAACCCAGGCTAACGCTCCATCTACTGAAACAGAGCTTTTAAATAAGATTAAATCCTTCCCATAAAATAAATCTCCAGGCCCTGATGGCTTCTCCTCAGAATGCTATTGAGCGTACCAAACCATCCTAAAACCCCATTTGCTTCAAGTTTTAAGAGCTGCTGTATCTAAAGCATAATTTCCTTCTGAACGGTTATCTGCCACGATTGTTACATTGTCAAAGCCAGGGAAAACCCAGACTCCCCGCAACATTTTAGACCCATCTCCCCTTCTAAATGTTGATTCAAATATCTATGCAAAAATGCTTGCTAATAGACTCGTAGTTTTCTCCCCAAACTCATACAACAAGATCAAGTTGGTTTTGTTGCAAGTTGACAAGCTCCTGACGCTACATGCAGAATTGTCAACCTAATGCATATGTCTGAATCCTCAATAACCCCATCTCTGCTCCTATTATTGGACGCAGAAAAAGAGTTTGACAGGATACATTGGGGCTACTTGACACTAGGGATGAGCTTCGTGTTCGAGTCGAACCCATGTTCGACTCGAACATCGGCTGTTCGGTCGTTCGCCGAATTGCGAACGATATGGGCCGTTCGCGCCAAATTCGTGTGGCACGTCACGGCCCATAATTCACTGCGGCATCGCAGTGCATTGCTGGCTGATGATTGGCCAAGCATGCACTATGACCCGCATGCTTGGCCAATCACAGCGCCGCCTGAACAGAGAGCCGTAATTGGCCAAAGCCAACGAGGCTTTGGCCAATTATGGCTCAGGGGATTTAGTACACGCCCCACACTATATAAGGCCACCTGCACGGCGGCCCTGTGCAGTGTGTTCCTGTGTGCTGAGAGATAGAGAGAGAGAGAGACAGTGTCATTTCATTTGAGTTAGCTAGATTAGGCAGGACAGTCAGTCAGTTAGCTACACTTACAGTGTATTGTGTATATATATGCATCCCAGGTGTTGCATATATATATATACACTGTATTCAGTTTAGCTAGATCCGTTCCTGTTATCTTCTTACTGACAGGCAGGCTTGTCTTGTTACAGTATATAAAGCTACCTGAAGAAAATTGCTGGTGTTCTTTTGATCCTATTAGTACCACAGTCAGGCAGCTAGACTATTTACAGTTAGTGCAGTGCGTCCTGCTCACAGTGTTCAGCTAAAACTACAAGTTAGTGGGGTGTGTTCTGCTCACAGTGTTCAGCTAAACCTACAAGTTAGTGCGGTGCGTCTACCTCACAGTGTTCAGCTAAACCTACAAGCTAGTGGGGTGCGTCCTGCTCACAGTGTTCAGCTAGATCCGTTCCTGTTATCTTCTTACTGACAGGCAGGCTTGTCTTGTTACAGTAAATACAGCTACCTGAAGAAAATTGCTGGTGTTCTTTTGATCCTATTAGTACCACAGTCAGGCAGCTAGACTATTTACAGTTAGTGCAGTGCGTCCTGCTCACAGTGTTCAGCTAAAACTACAAGTTAGTGGGGCGCGTCCTGCTCACAGTGTTCAGCTAAACCTACAAGTTAGTGGGGTGCGTCCACCTCACAGTGTTCAGCTAAACCTACAAGCTAGTGGGGTGCGTCCTGCTCACAGTGTTCAGCTAGATCCGTTCCTGATATCTTCTTACTGACAGGCAGGCTTGTCTTGTTACAGTAAATACAGCTACCTGAAGAAAATTGCTGGTGTTCTTTTGATCCTATTAGTACCACAGTCAGGCAACTAGACTATTTACAGTTAGTGCAGTGCGTCCTGCTCACAGTGTTCAGCTAAAACTACAAGTTAGTGGGGTGCGTCCACCTCACAGTGTTCAGCTAAAGCTACCTGTAGAAGGCTGGTGGTGTTCTCATACTACAGGCAGGCAGTTGATTTTGCTAGCTGCAGTATCAGTATATATATATATATATATATATATATATATATATATATATATATAGATCCCAGCTTAGTGCAGCTACAGGCCATTAGTATGTCTGGAAGGCCAAGAAGGAGAGGCAGACAGTCACAAGCCAATAAGAGAGGGCAAGCAGGCTCTGTGTCTTGTGCTGGTCGTGGAGACGGTGCATCCTCATCAGCACGTGGCCGTGGGACACGCTTGGCCTTTTTTTCGGCAGCTGGCCGTGTTGAGCCGCAACATGCGGAAGACTTGGTCGAGTGGATGACCAAGCCGTCCTCATCCTCCTCATCCTCTCTCACCCATGCCCAGGGTACTTTGTCTGGCAAAGCAGCGGCCTCTTCCCTCGGCTCAATATAATCAGTGACTCCTTCCCTAGCCCCACCATGTCCTCCTGAGGAGTCCCTCGAACTGTTTGACCACAGTGTTGGGTACATGCTCCAGGAGGATGCCCAGCGTTTGGAAGGCTCTGATGATGATACTGAGCTCGATGAAGGCAGTAACATGAGCACGGACAGAGGGGGTGCCCAAGAAGGACAGCAATCTGGCAGTCATGCTCCCCCTGCTGCAGCATACTGCCAGGTTTGCTCCAGTGATGAGGAGGGAGGGGATGATGAGGTCACTGACTCAACGTGGGTGCCTGATAGGAGAGCGAGGAGGAGGAGGAGGAGGCGGCACATCACCAACGAGGCAGGATGCCCTCCAGGGGCCAGCCTAAGGGCAGCACATTGACTGCATCACACCCCAAAGATCCACATGTGCAGGGGGCTGCAGTCTCTGCGCGTTATTCAAAAAGTTCTTTGGTGTGGGCCTTTTTTGAGACGAGTGCATCAGATCGCACCGCTGCTATTTGCAACATATGTCTTAAGCGTATCTCGCGTGGCCAAAACATCTCCCGCTTGGGTACCACATGCTTGACCAGACATATGTTGACCTGCCATGCAGTTCGTTGGCAAGCGTATCTAAAAGACCCACACCAAAGAACAAAGAGGACCTCTGCTTGCTCCTCATCAGCTGAGATTTCCAACCCCACTAGACCTTCAGTCCTCTCTGAGACCTGCACTGAGAGGAATGAAGGTGTAGAATTAGGTGTGTCACAGCCAAGTACTTGTGGGCAATCTGCTTTTGGTACACCGACGTCAGATTGTACCAGGCAAATTTCCCTGCCCCAGCTGCTGCACCGCCGAAAGAAGTTTGCTCCCAGCCATCCACATGCCCAGCGGTTGAATGCTAGCTTGGCAAAATTGCTAGCACTTCAACTGCTGCCTTTTCAATTGGTAGACTCTGCCTCCTTCCATGAGTTTGTGGAATGTGCGGTTCCTCAGTGGCAGGTACCCAAACGCCACTTTTTCTCACGGAAGGCGATTCCGGCTCTCTACCGGCATGTGGAAGGCAATGTCCATGCCTCGCTGGACAGGGCAGTCAGCGGTAAGGTGCATATTACCGCTGACTCATGGTCCAGCAGGCATGGACAGGGACGATACTTAAGTTTCACGGCGCATTGGGTGACTCTGCTGGCAGCTGGGAAGGATGCAGGACAAGGTGCAGTAGTGTTGGAGGTTGTCCCGCCACCACGCCTCCAAAATGCTAATGATTGTGACACACCTCTCTCCTCCACCCCCTCCTCTTCTTCTTCCTCCATGGCCTCTTCCTGTGCTTTGTCCTCGGAACCACCGGTGCTCTGTAGCCGTTCAAGGGGCTACGCAAGTACGCAGGCCAAAAGATGCCATGCGGTGCTTGAGCTGGTGTGCTTGGGGGACAGGAGCCACACTGGGGCAGAGGTTCTGTCAGCTCTGCAGGGGCAGGTTCAGAGGTGGTTGACGCCACGCCAACTTAAGGCAGGAATGGTGGTTTGCGACAATGGCACCAACCTCCTCTCTGCCCTCCGACAGGGACAAATGACCCATGTGCCCTGTTTGGCTCACGTCCTTAACTTGGTGGTGCAGCGGTTCTTGGGCAGGTACCCGGGCTTACAGGATGTCCTGCGGCAGGCCAGGAAAGTCTGTGTGCATTTCCGCCGGTCATATAATGCCAGTGCTCGGCTGACGGATCTCCAAAAGGAGTTTAACCTGCCCAAGAACCGCCTAATCTGTGACATGCCCACCAGGTAGAACTCAACGTTGGCCATGCTGCAGCGGCTGCACACGCAGCAGAGGGCCATCAATGAGTACCTGTGCGACTATGGCACCAGGACAGGGTCAGGGGAACTTGTTTTTTTTTCCCCAAGCCAGTGGGCCATGATCAGGGATGCATGCACTGTCCTGTCACCATTTGAGGAGGCCACGAGGATGGTGAGCAGTGACAGTGCATGCATCAGTGACACTGTCCCCCTTGTCCACCTGTTGGAGCACACGCTGCGTGGAATAATGGACAGAGCACTTGAGGTAGAACAGAGGCAGGAAGAGGAGGACTTCCTTAGCTCTCAAGGCCCCCTTTATCCAGACAGTGTTCCTGCGTGCCTGCCGATCACACAGGAAGAGGACGAGGAGGAGGAGGAGGAAGATTGTGTCAGTATGGAGGTGGAGCCTGGCACTCAGCATCAGCAGCAGTCTTTAAGGGATCAGTCCCAAGAAACACATGGACTTGTACGTGGCTGGGAGGAGGTGGCTGCGGACCATGTCATCCTTAGTGACCCAGAGGACTCCGGACTGAATGCCTCAGCAAACCTACGCTGCATGGCCTCCCTGATCCTGCAAAGCCTGCGGAAGGATCCTCGTATTCGTGGTATCAAGGAGAAGGACCAATACTGGCTGGCAACCCTCCTTGATCCACGTTACAAGGGTAAGGTTGCGGACCTTATCTTGCCATCGCAGAGGAAGCAGAGAATGAAACATCTTCGGGAGGCCTTGCAGAAAGGTCTGTGCAACGCGTTCCCAGAGACTGGGAGGTTACAAACTCCTGTTTCTGGACAACGTGTTGCTGAGGCTTCGGTCAGTCAAAGAAGGAGCGGTGGAGAAGGTGGCCGTCTGACCGATGCGTTCAGACAATTTTTTGGTCCGCAGCCCCAAGGTATGATCGGTTCCAGCAACCATCGCCAGCGTCTGTTTTACATGGTGCAGGAATACCTAGGGGCAAGATCAGACTTGGACACCTTTCCCACCGAAAATCCTCTGGGTTACTGGGTCTTGAGGATGGATCACTGGCCAGAGCTTGCACAGTATGCAATTGAGCTACTGGCCTGTCCAGCATCCAGCGTTCTTTCGGAACGCACATTCAGTGCTGCTGGAGGCGTGGTAACCAATCACAGGGTGCGTCTGTCCACCGACTCGGTCGATCGACTGACCTTCATAAAAATGAATCAGTCTTGGATCACCACCAGCTACCAAGCACCTCATGCTGATGTAACCGAATAATTTTTTTTGAAATCTCAGATCCCTGCCTATGCTGATGCTGAGTGACTATCCCTGAGTAATTATCCTCTTCCTCCTCAATCATCACGCTGATAGCTTGTAAGAACATTTTTGGTTCTGGGCGCCACCACCAGTGCCTAAGGCACAATTTTTCAGCCCCTGTTTAACAGGGGCGTGTAATTATAATTTTTGATGCAATACTTTGCAGCAGGGCTCGTTCCTGCATTCCAACTAGAGTGTCTGTGAGGGGTTGCAGTGTTGTGGCACCAGCACCAGTGCCTAAGGCCCAATTTTTCTGCCCCTGTTTAACAGGGGCGTATAATTACAATTTTTGATGCAATACTTTGCAGCAGGGCTTGTTCCTGCATTCCAACTAGAGTGTCTGTGAGGGGTTGCAGTGTTGTGGCACCAGCACCAGTGCCTAAGGCCCAATTTTTCTGCCCCTGTTTAACAGGGGCGTGTAATTACAATTTTTGATGCAATACTTTGCAGCAGGGCTCGTTCCTGCGTTCCAACTAGCGTGTCTGTGAGGGGTTGCAGTGTTGTGGCACCAGCACCACCACCACCAAAGGCCCAATTTTTCTGCCCCTGTTCAACAGGGGCATGTAATTACAATTCTTGATCTAATATTTCACAGCAGGGCCCATTTCTGCACCCACCAAGAGCGAGTGAGGACTTATAGGGCGTACACATGGTTGGACTTTGTTCGGACATTCCGACAACAAAATCCTAGGATTTTTTCTGACGGATGTTGGCTCAAACTTGTTTTGCCTACACACGGTCGCACAAAGTTGTCGGAATTTCCGATCGACAACCACGCAGTCACGTACACCACGTACGACGAGACTAGAAAAGGCCGGTTCAGAACCAAGCGCGGCATCCTTTGGGCTCCTTTTGCTAATCTCGTGTTAGTAAAAGTTTGGTGAGAGACAATTCGCGCTTTTTCAGACTCGTGGCTTTCAGATCGTTTTCTGCCGTTCAGTTTGTGCTTGTGGGTTTGTATCTGCTCTTCAGTGCGTGCAGCAAGTTCCGCGTGACTTTAGGTAGTCATTGTATTCTTGTTCGTTCGTTACTGGTTTTCAGGTCGCTCTTCACAGGCCTTGCTGTTCTTCAGTGCGTTCTGTTACTTCGTTCTGAGCAGCTGACCGTTTTCTAGCCATGTTTCGTATGCGTACTCCTCGTAGAGTTTGTGCTGTGCAGGGGCTTGGTGTTGGGGTCCTGACCTTGACACAAGTCCAGTCCATGAACAGGGTGGGGAGGAGTTCATGGACCAAGAATTGGTTGCTTCAGCGTGACCAGTTCTGTCATATGCCTTTGCTCTGTGAGATCCGTGAGAATAATCCTGGTGATTTCAGGAACTTTCTCAGGATGACGGACCCGTATTTCACAGTTTGTTGGCTTCGCTGACCCCCTATATCAGCAGGCAGGATACCTGCATGAGGCAAGCCATCACTCCGGAGCAGAGGTTGGTCGCTACCTTGCGGTATTTGGCCACAGGGAGAAGCCTGCAGGACCTCAAGTTCTCGACAGGCATCTCCCCCCAGGCTCTTCTTTGTGGACATTTACTGCTTGTGTTTGTTTTAGCTGACCCTGACAGAAATGTGTGGAGTCCAGAAAATGTCGTGATTGTGTAACCTTATACAAAGCACTGTTGGCTGTTATTTACTAAATGCAAAGACACTTTTCACTACAAGTGCACTTGCAACTGCACTGAAACTGCACTTGTAGTGCAAAGTGGATTTGCCCTTAGGAAATTACCCCCATTTTCTCATAAAACAATTACATCACCCCAAAAGTGTTGTAGCGTTGAGACAATAATCCACACATTCTTGATGAACAATCTTTTTAATACCTGCACAATCACATGTGCATTTACCAAAGGTTTTTCTGACAAACCAACATGTTTGTTGTATAACAATTTTTGTGGTGTCATTATCCAAAATCAAAATGTGCATTTTATAGAAAACAGGCCTGTATAAAACCCACAAGAAAGACACAAATCTTGATCTTACAAAGTTCACTTGCCTTCAAGTAGAACTTGAAGGCAATATCAGACATGAGTATTTAGGAACTGTGTTTGATATTGCGTTCAGATGGGGGGAAATCACCCCAGGAAAAGCCAAATTTGGAAGATGCACACAAATTTCCCGAAGTCAACATGTGCTACCTGCCATCACGGGGGATCAAGGGATGTGTTTTGGGGGAGAAAGCCCTTCCTCACCGCTACTTTATTATTGAGGAAGGGGTTGCACCCCCAAAACGCGTCCATTGATCTCCCGTGATGGCAGATAGCACATGCTGACACACTGTGTGCATCCTCCAAATTTGGCTTTGGGAAAAATCACAAAAACATTTCGCACATTGTAGCACACAAAAGAAGAAAGTGATTTGGAGGGGTTTTAAACTCGCCCCAAAACATCAATGATGTTTTTATATTTTGGAATAACATCATTGATGTTTTGCTTGATGATTTCCAATTGTAAATTACACCCCATGATCTCCCCGATCAGGATCTGGGCCTTTCGGATGTGAAAGGATCTTCATCCACAACCTCACGATCACCTAAAAAGAGAGGAACCCCAAAATAAATTAGGTTTCCAAAAAAATGCCGCCATCCATCTCTTATCTGAGCCTGTGGTTGCAGACTCACCTGTTGTGGTGACTAGTTCCACCACGTCTTCTTCCCCCTGCTCATCTTGTGTTGGTGGGATTTCCCCTTCTTCCAGAGGGGGGGGGCTCTGGTCTCCTCGGATGAGGGGTGTCCTCCGAGTCTTTTCTCCCCTATGTAAAACAAAAATGGTATAATTAGCACACAGATATTTAATGTCTGAACTATAAAGATGAAACATTGCTTGGAAGTGGGGTACAATTATCTATTTTAGCCGAGTTCCAAGATGTAGCTTTTTTAGTGTCCTTTGTCAAGCTGCAATACTTTACCTGTTTGGTACAAGCTTCACAGATGGAGACCCCCCTATAGTATACACTGGAGCACCTGTGTGCCCCCCCCTAATAAAAATGGTGTTCTTTTGTCCCACACTAGTGCTCCAGTGTCCAGATGTGAAAACAGCTGCTGAGTGTCCTCTCCTTACACACAATCTAGTTTGCATTTCATTCTAGTAACAAAGCCATCTACACAACCCAATTCTTTGAAGCCAAGTATAGGGCGTCAAAATGGTGGCCAAATGCATATGGCCTAAACGTTGGTATTTTATAGTCCGAAATAAAAATGTGTGATCCGAACGAATAATGTGCCCATGAACATGAAAGTTGCCATTTTAAACTGTACAACAGTTCCTAAAAGCACATGGAGCAGCACGAACGTAATAAACCCAAAAAGAATAGGAACACAGCACAAATACTTACTTTTTTGCAGCACTCTCCGGATCTTTCTGTACTGCTCATGTTCTCGTAATTTCAGGTCCGACCACCGCTTCCTGAGCTGATCTTTCGATCGTCGTACCCCGAATTTCCGGTGCAGACTCCTGACCACTTTCGCCATGATCTTGGCCTTTCGGACATTGGGGTTGGGGTAAGGCCCATACTTTCCATCATAGTCGGCCTTCTTCAGGATGTCCACCATCTCCAACATCTCCCCAAAGGACATATTTGAGTCCTTTAATCTCCTTCTGGATCGGGACGTTTCAGGCTCCGGCCTTACCTCCTCCTCCTCGTTGCTACAATTAGCACGATCCTGCTGTCTATCCGCCATGTGCTCTTCCCCCACTGCGCCGAACGAAAAGGGACGGGAAATAAACTAGAAAAAACGTCAGGGGCGGGCGGAGTTATACGCATGCGCAGTGTGTATAAATCGTAACACGCGCGCGTCTTACGTACGATCTGTGAGCGGAGGAAGGAGCATCGGAGACGCCGATCGTGCTAACGAAGGTAGGATCTAAACTTGGGCCTATACTGCTTCGAAATGGAAGAATATATTGTAACAAGATTAAGGGAATTTTGGCCTGACATTAGGGTTTGTCTTGTGTTGTGTCTTGCAGAGAAAATGGATGGGTTCAATGACCACAATTTCCTGCCCCTGTTTATTGACAAGTACAGGGAGCTGCCCTGTCTATGGCAGGTGAGACACCCCCACTATAACCACAAACAGAAGAGGCAGGCAGCGCTGGAGAAACTGCTGGAGTAGGTGAAGCCGGTGGTCCCCACAGCAACCATCCCTTATTTAAAAGCTAAAATTGGTGGCCTGAGGAGCACGTATCTTAGGGAGCGCAAGAAGGTCACAGATTCCCAGAGGTCCGGAGCTGCAGCAGATGATGTTTATGTACCCAGGCTGTGGTACTATGAGAGACTGCGATTTCTGTCAGACCACACTGAAGTCAGGGAATCCCTCTCCACTCTTCCTTCCACGCTTCCTTCCATCCCAGCTGAGGCTTCCGAGGTCCAACCTGGGCCTTCCAGCCAGGAAGAAGTGGAGGAGCCCAGCTGGAGTCAGGTATAGCATTCTTCTAAAGATTTCTGGGCAATAAATAAATGATGTTTACTAGATGTTATTATTGATCATTAATTGCTGATTAAAAAAAGTGTTTTACATATCAATAGACAGTAGTGGGCACCCAAAATTGGGACAAGAATGCAAAATGCTGGGCTCAGAATGATAGTCTGTTATATTTGTTAACATTCAATTTGCAGCAGTCAGGAGGTGAAAATTGTGTGTGATTGATGTAAAAAATACTAAAACTATGTCCCTTTTTCATACACAGGAAGACCTCAGCCAGGAGGAGGCTGTGGTATGTGGCAGCCAGGAGGAGGCGGGGATTAGTGGCAGCCAGGAGGAGGCGGGGATTAGTGTCAGCCAGGAGGAGGCGGGGCTAAGTGTCAGCCAAGAGAAGCCTGGGACAAGTCGCAGCCTGACTGAGTCTCAGGTTCCTCCCCTCCGCCTGCCATACAAAAGGGCCAGGAAGGCCACTCCCAGTCCTGTGCAGGATTCAGCATACAGGCTGATCCAGGAGGCTTCTGCGTCCCTCAGAGCCTTCCCCAGTCCTGCAGAGGCCTTTGCCTGCATGGCTGCCACCAAATTGCAGGGCATGCAGGAGGGCCAACGCAAGCTCTCTGAGGACCTGATTTATAAAGTCCTACGTAAGGGGGAGAGTGGGGAACTGACACCCAAGATGGATGTCATTGAGATCGACGATCCTCCTCCTCCTCCTGCTGCCACAACTCCACCACCACAGCCAAAGCCTGTAAGGAAGCGTGGAAGGAAGACCAAAGAGTGATTGCCCTGGGTTCAGTCTGGTCTGACAAAAGCTGCAGTCTCTTGTATGACCACAGCCTGGGGACATAGATGTCATCTGCTGCTTTCCGGATCTCTGGGACTTCTGGACCAGACTGCCCTCCCTTAGATATGGGCCACCAATTTTGCTTTTAAATAATTGATGTCTGCCCTGGGGGTCCAAGGCTTTGCCCACTTCTGCAGTTTCTCCAGCGTTGCCTCCCTCTTTGTTTTTTTATAGTTGTGACCCCTTAATAACATTTTTTTAGGTAAATTCTACTCTCCTGTGTGTGTTTTCATCCAAAAAGGACAGTTTGTTGGTGACGATTCAGGTACATTTCTAACATAAAATGTGAAATTAACAAGGGACAACAACACCAAACAATCTCCTACAGATTAAATAGAACAACATATCAATGGTGTTGTGGGAACTTGTCACAAAAAACACACAAACATTTTCGGGAGTACAAATCAAAATCACCAAAAAAAAAAAAAAAAAAAGAAAAAGAGAAACACAAAAAAAGATTCTACATTAAAGGCAAAAAAAAAAAATTAAAATATACAAAAATATGTTGTCAGATGTGAGAAATCAAAATATATTGAGGGAATCCCGATAAATATTAACGAAAGAAGTTTGTGAGAAGTGTGTGTGAATATGAGCAGCGAAACTACTTAATTCTTGTCACATTATAAAGAAGAAGAGAGTGCGCTGTATTAAACCATTTTTAACATTGCAGCGTGACGAAAGTGCTGTATCCATTGCGAACGCTAAGTTTACCAGAACGAGCTGTCCCGTCTCGGAATTTCTTCTGAGCATGCGTGGCACTTTGTGCGTCGGAACAGGCCACACATGGTCGGAATTGACGCGATCAGATTTTGTTGTCGGAAAATTTTATCTCCTGCTGTCCAACTTTGTGTGTCGGAAAATCCGATGGAAAATGTCCGATGGTGCCCACACACGGTCGGAATTTCCGACAACACGCTCCGATCGGACATTGTCCATCGGAAAATCCGACCGTGTGTACGGGGCATTACAGTGTTGTGGCACCAGCACCACCACCACCAAAGGCCCAGTTTTTCTGCCCCTGTTCAACAGGGGCATGTAATTACAATTCTTGATCTAATATTTCACAGCAGGGCCCTGTGAGGGCTTACAGTGTTGTGGCCACAGCAACACCTAAGGCCCAAATTTCTGCTGAGTATATAGGGCAGGCCCCTACTTTCAAACTTCTAACTTACAAACGACTCCTACTTGCAAACGGAAGGAGACAACAGGAAGTGAGATGAAATCTACCCCTAGGAAGGGAAATTCTCTCCTATAAGAGTTAATATGGGAAAAACATTTCTCCTTTCCACTGATGCTTTCCAATCCTTGTTCCACAAAAAAACCCAAATTTTCAAAAAACATTTGTCATAGGGACAAAAAGTGAGGTGAAATCTTCTAAAGAGGAGGAAAGACAGCAAAACAAATGTCACAGGGGTGATAACCCTTCCCTATGTTTTCCAAAAAGCTTAAAAAAGATTTTTTGGCTGGAGCTAAACACGTTAAAAATGTACCCATTCAAAATGACAAACAGATTCTACTTAACAACAAACCTACAGTCCCTGTCTTGTTTGCACCGCCTGTATACTGCTGTTCAGAGTATATAGGGCCTGGTGGCCCCACACCTTTCCTTATTTTAATTTGGGTGCGGGGTTCCCCTTAATATCCATACAAGACCCAAAGGGCCTGGTAATGGACTGGGGGGTACCCGTGGTGTTTGTCTCACTGATTTTCATCCATATTGCCAGGACCGGACATTACATTAAACCCGCAAGCAGTTTTAAATGAGATTTTTTCCTTAAAAAATGACATTTGGTGCAGGGACTGTTCTAAACACGGGAAACACACACCACTTTACAGGCATACTATAGACACCCCCCAGGTACGATATTTAAAGGAATATTTCACTTTTTTTTTTTTTACTTTAAGCATCATTAAAATCACTGCTCCCGAAAAAACGGCCGTTTTTAAAAGTTTTTTTTGCATTGATACATGTCCCCTGGGGTAGGACCCGGGTCCCCAAACCCTTTTTAGGACAATACCATGCAAATTAGCCTTTAAAATGAGCACTTTTGATTTCGAATGTTCGAGTCCCATAGACGTCAATGGGGTTCTAACGTTCGTGCGAACTTTCGGTCCATTCGCAGGTTCTGGTGCGAACCGAACCGGGGGGTGCTCGGCTCATCCCTACTTGACACAAGTGTTACATACATTTGGTATGCAAGGGGAAATATGCTATACTAGCTTTATATACCGCACCCTCGGCTTTTCTGTATATGGAAGGTATGTTCTCAGACAGCTTTCCAATAACCAATGGCACCAGGCAAAGATGTCCACTATCACCCCTGATCTTTGCCTTACTAATGGAGCCCCTTGCAGGAAAAAAAAGATCACAACAAAAAATCTATGGCATTTCTTCCACGACCGATCCCTTTTTGCCGACGATGTAATTTTATCTCTTTTCAATAAAATCATATCTCTCTCTTATGTGCACAAGGTGTTCACTCAATTTAACCAAATATTGTTTTATAAAATGAATGCTACCAAATCTAGTGTAGCACCCTCTACTTAGTTGGGTGCTAGAATAGGGTTTTTGTGTGGTAGGTTAGGTAAATTTAGGCAGGCCTGGCTGGCAGCCAGACCTGTTTGTTTTGGTTTGTGTGGGCTGGGAGTGGTTTAGAGTAGCAGCTAGTGACTCACAGGCAGAGTCACTGAGACCCCCCTCTTTCCCCCCGAGGATTCTAGAAAGAGAGGGGGAGAGGAAAGGTGGAGCTGCCTGGGGTGTTCTAAGTAGACTTGACCAATCCCCAAACTTGATTGGCAGGGGACAGGCCTCCTTAAATATCCAGGGTCAGCCCAGATGGGGAGTGGAAGAACTGGAGATGGAATGCTAGGTTGTCAGGGCCTTTGAGGAAGCTCCCCAGTCTGGGGGGTTACCCTGGGCCTGGGCTCGGGTGTGGACAGGACACTCGTACAAACCACAAGGGTGTCCTGGACAGGAGGAGCAAGAGAGGACAGCAGAGAGTATTGCCGGGCAAGTCTTCAGGAGGGAACCACGGTCGCAGCCAGGAGGGATGGTGAGTGACATGCATGGTCAGGAGTAGGGATGAGCTTCGAGTTCATTGGCTGTTCGCAAGTTCGCCGAACAGCGAACAATTTGGGGTGTTCGCGGCAAATTCGAATGCCGCAGAACACCCTTTAAAAGTCTATGGGAGAGATCAAAAGTGCTAATTTTAAAGGCTAATATGCAAGTTATTGTCATAAAAAGTGTTTGGGGACCCGGGTCCTGCCCCAGAGGACATGGATCAATGCAAAAAAAAGTTTTAAAAACGGCCGTTTTTTCAGGAGCAGTGATTTTAATAATGCTTAAAGTCAAACAATAAAAGTGTAATATCCCTTTAAATTTCGTACCTGGGGGGTGTCTATAGTATGCCTGTAAAGGGGCGCATGTTTCCCGTGTTTAGAACAGTCTGACAGCAAAATGACATTTTGAAGGAAAAAACTCATTTAAAACTACCCGCGGCTATTGCATTGCCGACAATACACATAGAAGTTCATTGATAAAAACAGCATGGGAATTCCCCAAAGGGGAACCCCGAACCAAAATTAAAAAAAAAAAATGACGTGGGAGTCCCCCTAAATTCCATACCAGGCCCTTCAGGTCTGATATGGATATTAAGGGGAACCCCGGCCAAAAAAAAAAAAAAAAAATGACGTGGGGTTCCCCCTAAATTCCATACCAGACCCTTCAGGCCTGGTATGGATTTTAAGGGGAACCCCGTGCCAAAAAAACCCCCAAAAAACGGCGTGGGGTCCCCCCAAAAATCCATACCAGACCCTTATCCGAGCACGCAACCTGGCAGGCCGCAGGAAAAGAGGGGGGGACGAGAGTGCGGCCCGGTGACCCCGCCCCCCTCTGACGCACGGTGACTTGACGGGACTTCCCTGTGACGTCACGAGGAATGCCACAGGGAAGTCCCGTCATGTCCCGTGCGTCAGAGGGGGCAGGGTCACCGGGTGGCCCCGCCCCCGTTATTTAAGAACTGTCAGACGAGGAGCGCCGTCACACAGCGGGAGCCTCCCTCCATGCCAGCATGGATGCGGAGCGGCCCGGAGAAGAAAATGAAGAAGAGAAGAAGAGAAGAAGAGAAGAAGATGAAGAAGATGAAGAGAAGAGCGGGAGCCTCCCCCCATGCCATGGGTGCGGAGCGGCCCGAGGAGAAGAAGATAGAAGACGCCGCGGAGGAGATGCTGGACGAGAATGCCGGAGGAAGAACCAGAAGAGCCAGAAGAACCAGAAGAACCAGAAGATGAAGGAAGATAGAAGAAAGAAGAAATATTTAAATAAAGGAATTGTCAAAAACTGTCTCTTGTCATTTTTAACATTTTTGACAGTTTTTTAGTGAAATGGTAGGGGTACTTTTGTACCCCCTTACCATTTCACACAGGGGGGGGGCCGGGATCTGGGGGTCCCCTTGTTAAAGGGGGCTTCCAGATTCCGATAAGCCCCCCGCCCGCAGACCCCCACAACCACCGGCCAGGGTTGTGGGGATGAGGCCCTTGTCCTCATCAACATGGGGACAAGGTGTTTTGGGGGGCTACCCCAAAGCACCCTCCCAATGTTGAGGGCATGTGGCCTGGTACGGTTCAGGAGGAATTTAGGGGGAACCCCACGTCATTTTTTTTTTTTAATTTTGGCCGGGGTTCCCCTTAATATCCATACCAGACCTGAAGGGCCTGGTATGGAATTTAGGGGGACTCCCACGTCATTTTTTTTTTTTAATTTTGGTTTGGGGTTCCCCTTTGGGGAATTCCCATGCCGTTTTTATCAATGAACTTCTATGTGTATTGTCGGCAATGCAATAGCCGCGGGTAGTTTTAAATGAGTTTTTTCCTTCAAAATGTCATTTTGCTGTCAGACTGTTCTAAACACAGGAAACATGCGCCCCTTTACAGGCATACTATAGACACCCCCCAGGTACGAAATTTAAAGGGATATTACACTTTTATTGTTTGACTTTAAGCATTATTAAAATCACTGCTCTTGAAAAAACGGCCGTTTTTAAAACTTTTTTTTGCATTGATCCATGTCCCCTGGAGCAGGACCCAAACACTTTTTATGATAATAACTTGCATATTAGCCTTTAAAATTAGCACTTTTGATTATTCATGTTAGTGTCCCATAGACTTTAACGGTGTTCGCGTGTTCGAACAAACTTTTTTCCTGTTCGCATGTTCTGGTGCGAACCGAACAGGGGGGTGTTCGGCTCATCCCTAGTCAGGAGGACTAGGAAGGCACACCTGAGAGGGCTTGAAGCATGCAGTCTGGGAAGGGTGCAGAGCCAGTAGTGTGGACTGTGGTGTCATGGGCAGTGGAGAAAGGCAGCTGCAGCCAGCAGGTCTAGCAGGGCCTGAAGATGGGTTACTGGGCTCAGTAGCAGAACATACGGCAGTTAGCACCAAGAACTTTTCATCACCAAAGGGGCCCATGGTCCCTGCCTGCAAAAGGCAGTTGCTAAGACTTGGCTGAACCAGGTGTCAGGCCTAACCATTTTTATGCTAGCTGATCCTAAGGATTAAGAGTTGTGCAGGAGGAAGGAAGAGGAATAGTCTGCAAGCAAGGAAAGTGCTGGAGGAGACTGAAGTTGTAATATGTACAGGGAGTGTACATAGTTTGTCCTAATTGATTGTTTTACAATTCACCAATTGATTGCTCTAAAATTCATTGGACATCCCATATATTCCTTCACCCATCCAAGTTCTATTCCCTCAATAAAGCATAAAAACAAAGCTAATGGACTGTTCATTGTCTTGGAGTGTCTGGGAAATGAATGCCAGGCTGGGCAGGGTGACAGGTGGGCCACAACACTCAGCAGCCCCTACAGGGGTATCGCTACACTAATATACTGGGGATATCTACAGACGAAGCCACCAAACTTAAACTACAATCTAAATTTCATTTTCCCTGGTCTCAAAATTCCATTCAATACGTAAATTAAACAAACTTCTATCTTTCCTGGTCTGGCACACTTGCACACGTACAAAATGCTGATGCTACGAAAGATTTTATATTATTTCAGGGCTTTACCCATTTATTTACCTTCCACTTTTTTTTTTTTTGGACTATGCAGAAACAGCTCTCTAATGCCCCGTACACACGGTCGGACTTTGTTCGGACATTCCGACAACAAAATCCTAGGATTTTTTCCTACGGATGTTGGCTCAAACTTGTCTTGCATACACACGGTCACACAAAGTTGTTGGAAAATCCGATCGTTCTAAACGCGGTGATGTAAAACACGTACGTCGGGACTATAAACGGGGCAGTGGCCAATAACTTTAATCTCTTTATTTATTCTGAGCATGCGTGGCACTTTGTCCGTCGGATTTGTGTACACACGATCGGAATTTCCGACAACGGATTTTGTTGTTGGAAAATTTTATATCCTGCTCTCCAACTTTGTGTGTCGGAAAATCCGATGGAAAATGTGTGATGGAGCCCACACACGGTCAGAATTTCCGACAACAAGGTCCTATCACACATTTTCCATCGGAAAATCCGATCGTGTGTACAGGGCATAAGTTTTTTTGTGGGCAAACAGCAAACTGAGATATTCTTTTAATAACTTATTAAAACACAAAAGAGCAGGATTAGGTACACCCCAACTCCTTAGGTTCATCTCTACTTGCAAACTAATTTTAAGGAATTACTAAACAATACACACACCCTACAATCCGAGCGACTATACTTGGGAACATTTCTGCACCGCCTCCAGACATACATAAAACAAAAGTTGTGTCCTCATCCCCTTATCCTCATCCCCTTATCCTCTCTCAAATTATTCCTACGGGACCTCAGCATTTCCCACTGGGTCCAGAAAGGAATTACTACACTCTCTAAAATCTAAAGTCCTGGAAAACTAATCCCATTTGATAACCTCTCCATCAAATACGCTTTACCCACCATGGATCTATTCACAAATGTTAGAATAGCCTCCTTAAACAACATCCTCCTACTCCAAAACAGTTCCTCACCATGCTTGGGTGATTTGGCATAATATGGAAACTAAAACCAAGGAAATCGCATTGTTTTACTACCGTCTTCAACAAAAAAGGATTTTTTTCAAAATCACCTTCACTACTCAAATGGGAAGAAGAACTTACAAGCTCATTCAGTGAGGAACAGTGGCAAAAAGCCATAAAGTACAACTAAACCTACACAAAATCAGCCTCACATTGGGAAATAGCGCAAGAATACACCTCAGGTGGTATCTTACCCCCTTTATTACAGCTACATTTACACCACAAGGCTCCAATGAGTGTTGGTAGGGATGCGGAATGGTGGGCACACTAACACATATGTTATAGGCATTTGCTCATATACGTAGTTTTTGGAGGTCCACTTTCCGTTTACTCTCCACAATTACTAGCATACTGTGTAAGGACAATTTTGAACAAGCAATTCTTAGCATCAACATGGACCGTGTTCCAAGGGCCATACGCCCCATAGCTCTACATATTGTTATGGCAGCCAGATTGATCGTCATACATAAATGAACATCAAATATGTCTCCCAGAATAGACAAAGTTATTAATAGTGTTGGTCGAACGGTTTGACCTGAGCACGAGTCCCACCCCCCCTTCCTGACCTGTCAGGCTGCATACCAGGATAAGGGTCTGGTATGAATTCTGGGAGGGCCCCACACCGTTTTTTTTTCTTAATTTTTTTTCAATAACTGGCTGCCGGCAATTGCAATGTGCATCAATATAAATGTGATTTGACTCTGGTTTTTTTCGTTAGAAATGTCATTTTTCCTGCAGCATGTTTTATGCATGCTACAGATGCGCCACTTTACAGGCAGAACCCCCAGGCACTATATTTAAAGGAATTTTTCATTTTTATTGTTGCACTTTAAGCATTACTAAAATCACTGCTCCTGAAAAACAATAATTAAAAAAATATGTTATTGCATTGATATATGTTCCCCATGGCAGTCCCTGGACCTGGTACCTCTTTTTTGGCCAATTACTTTCATATAAGCCTTCAAAATGGGCACTTTTGATTTTTCCTGTTTGACTCCCATAGACTTTAAAGGGGTTCGCGGTTCGGGAGTTCTGCTGCAAACTTAACAGGGGGATGTTTGGCCCATCTCTACTGCAGAGTAAGGAAATTGCAGGGTTTTTTTTTCTTAGGGTACTGCAGTCTTTCTGTTAAGCTGTCTCATATTCCTAATGCCACTCATGGAGACTCAAAGTTGCCTACTGTTGTCAAAGTTGTGAAGAAGTGCCTTACTGATGACCCCTACTTCTCTGTCTGAACAAGTTGTGTTCCCAATGACTAAGTTTCAGGGGTGGAGTGAAACACACTGGGGGTGTGGCCTGGTTGGAGTCCGGGCTGAGGTTGCTACTCCACTTACCACTCCAGGACACCTATATGTGCGACATTTAGGGGCCATCCCATCGTTCTTTGAACAAGTTGTGTAGTTAGGATTCAACCCGTGTTATTGTGTAACATGCTGTATTTCAGGGTAATCTGCCTTTCCTTTATAAAACTAAGGTAAAACAACCACGGTGTGTCAACTCCTCCCACTCTCTGGGTACCATGCATAAGCCCTACTGACAGACAACCTAAACTTTGGGCTGCCATCATGGGGTTGTTCAGTGTAAGAAACCAGTTAACAATAATCCTTACCCAATGTGACACCTTTAAAACAACATCTGGCTCTCTTTTGGCTTCAGCGTCTATAGCTATCCAATACCCCCTGTGGGAGCCCGGCATTATTCAAGATCTATCTTTTTTGTGCAACATCAGTGCATGCTGTCAAGACCAGCTACTCTAAACGGGAAAAGTTTGGAGACACAGTTCCACCTATGTTCTTTGTTTTTAAATATGTCCATTGGAATGTTTCATTTGTGACACCACGACAATATACATGAGTTTACATAATATATATTAAATTTAGATATATAATGATATATTGTTGATTATTATACATCCTTTTTTGACCTACTGCAACCACTATATTGTAGATTTATGATTGACCTCCTCATAACACCTATGAAGAAAGAGACATTGATACTCTGAAACGCGTCGGTTTGATTACGAGAATCTCATTTGCACTCTTTGTGGTGACTTTGTATTTTGTACATAGCAACTGTTTATTATTCCAATGTATTCTGTTTTTATCTCATACTTTGTTCACCATGTGTAATAAATTATACTTTTTTAAATTAATTATGCTAGTGCCTTTGAAGTCCACCTAGGGGATATCCTTGTTTTGTCAACATCTGGAATAAAGGCAGTTCTGGGACCACTTGTATACCATCCTAGATAAACACAGAGGGTCAGTCCACCCAAAATGATATTTCATTACATTGTGAACCCTCAGTCACTAATCGAGAAACCAAACTCCTGCAATTTAGATGTGTGATCTCTGAGCTGTGCTGAATAGGAGCACTAAATAATAATACTGGAAGACAGAGAAGTCTAGAAAATAAAGAAATAAAGATACTGTGGGAACTTCCCCCATGGCCTCATATTTCTAAAGCGATTAGTCTCTCATCCAAATTGGTCTTTTCAGTGTATAGAACATACAGAGGAGCATTGTGCTGCTGCTCTCATGGCAAACAATGACAATTCCTAGTAAGTTTAAAAGCTTTTTCTGTACAAGCTGAGTTCTCAGAACTGAACTTCAAATCTGTAACAGAATATTTTATTAAATGGAGATGCATATACAGCACCCAATAAAAAAAAAATTTGCGATACGGCACTGCGTTGCTTTAATTGACAACTGCGCTGTCATGCGAAACGCTGTGCCCAAACAAAATTGACGTCCTTTTTATTCCTACAAATAGAGCTTACTTTTGGTGGTATTTGATCATCTCTGCGTTTTTTATTTTTTGCACTATAAACAAAAAAAGAGCGACAATTTTGAAAAAAAAACCGCAATGTTTTGTACTTTGCTGTAATAAATAGCCCCAATTTTTTTTAAAAAAGCTAATTTTTTTCTCACTTTAGGCCGATATGTATTCTTCTACATATTTTTGGTAATAAAATTCATAAAAAGCGTATATTGATTGATTGGTTATAGCGTCTCCAAAATAGGGGATGGATTTAGGAAATTTTTATTATTATTGGCATTTATACTGCGATCAGTGCTATAGAAATGCACTGGTTACTGTAAAAATGTCACTGGCAGGGAAGGGGTTAACACTAGTGGGCAATCAAGGGGTTAACTGTGTTCCCTATGTGTGTTCTAACTGTGAGGGATGGTACTCACTATAGGAGATCAGAGATCGTGGTTCCCAGCTTGTAGGAACTCACGATCTGTCTCTCCTCTCTGTCTCTCCTCTCCTCACAGAACTGGGACGTGTGTGTTTACACACACAAGTCCCTGTTCTGCCTCTCGTGCCAGCGATCGCTCGTGACCGCCGGTCACAAGCACCGGCACCCCCGCTATGCAGAAGGTGCGCGCGCCCGCTATCCTGCTTAAAGGGACCGACGTACAGCTACGACAATTCGTGGGATTGTGCCGACCTGCCACAGTAAATTGACGGCGGCTTGTCGGCAAGTGGTTAAAGTGGTATTAAAACCAGAAGCAAACATTAATTGTATTGCCACTTACCAATTCTTAGATGTGATGGCTGCATTTGTTTCCTTTCTTCTATTTATATGTGGCGATCCAGCCAGCAAGTCTCTTGCTTTTCAAAAACTCAAGCTCTCCAGCAGAATGTATCAGTTTGCATGGATGAGACAATGCATTTAGCACTGGCAGGGGTGATTAAAATGATCAGCTTTTATTTATTCATGTAAAATGTTTATCTCAAAAAGCAAAAAAAAAGGTTGCTGTAACTGATTATAAAGTGTGAGCTGGAGTTTGGCTTCAATTTGTTATGCCCCGTACACACGGTCGGACTTTGTTCGGACATTCCGACAACAAAATCCTAGGATTTTTTCCAACGGATGTTGGCTCAAACTTGTCTTGCATACACACGGTCACACAAAGTTGTCAGAAAATCCGATCATTCTGAACGCGGTGATGTAAAACACGTACGTCGGGACTATAAACGGGGCAGTGGCCAATAGCTTTCATCTCTTTATTTATTCTGAGCATGCGTGGCACTTTGTCCTTCAGATTTGTGTACACACGATCAGAATTTCCGACAACGGATTTTGTTGTCGGAAAATTTTATAGCCTGCTCTCAAACTTTGTGTGTCGGAAAATCCGATGGAAAATGTGTGATGGAGCCTACACACGGTCGGAATTTCCGACAACAAGGTCCTATCACACATTTTCCGTCGGAAAATCCGACCGTGTGTACGGGGCATTAGTGTTCCTAAATCTGCTAATACAATTAACACTCCCCCTCCAGGCTGACAAGGCTGCTGTCTGTTGTTCCTCCTGTTCTCAATCCTCCAGAGTTGTATCTCACTAATACGAGGAGGTGTGTTACTGGCCAGATCTGAAAACTTTATTTAACAAAACATTATTTTTGGTTTTGGGTTTAATACTGCTTTAAAAAAGCTGCAAATACAGAAACATAACTGTTGACGTGTCATATATCCAGTGTGCACCTTACCTCTTGTAGAGAGCTGACATCGCTGCCTCTACTGCACTCAAATGCCAAACATTGTTGTCTCTTTTGTTGAAATATAAAACCCCTTCACCCCCAGTCCTCGTGTTCATTTTGCCAAAATACTATAGCAAAAGGGTCATATTTTATTAAATCTCAAAAGAAACAAAACACCCTATTCACCTGCTCCAGCGGTGTCCAGGGGCAGTCCGTCCATTAGGGGCGCCCGGGCCTCCCTATCCTTGCCACCCCCTATATGCAGTGGATAGATTCATGCATAGCACAAAAAAATTAAACATGTAAATAAAATACCACCAAAAAACAGCTCTATTTGTCGATTTAATTTATGTCAGTTAAAGTAACGCAGTGCAAAAAATGGCCTGGTCATGAAGGGGGTAAATCTTACGGAGGTCAAGTGGTTATACAAAAATGAATAAAAGTAACAATATGCAGTGTACAGCAAATGATAGGAAACAAAAACTGTGGTTAACAAGTGCAATAACGATATTACAGTGTATCATCAATGATGTCCAAAATAATCTGTGATAAAGTCCCCACAAAACAGCTGAATAGCCTGTGATTGACAAGTGCACTCAAAACTATACAGCCATATATGTAGCAAGGTCCCAGGCCTCCTTGAGTCTAATGAGAACCTCCAGGGCCAGAGATAGCTGACATCCTTCTGTGTATAGTGGGTTATGAGGCATGGTGGGTGCAAGATGATTAAAGTCATTTAGCGCCAGACACTTCTCGAATACAAAAGAGAGTTTATTTCTCTTAACAAACTTTTGGAGGACAGAGGGTTAGGGTCAGGACACCCTTAGGTAGTTGCAAGTTCTATTGGCAGGCTCCGAGACTTCAACAGGAGGACAGTCATGCAGGGAAAGGCATCAAACAAGAAGCCACATCTGCACGTGCAGGAATGCTGTCTCCTATGGCAACAGTCTTTGACAGTTCCTAACACAAAAATTTCCTTTCCCTTTCACTACAATCTCTCCTTGTAGTTCTTCAGTCCACTGAGCTCCTGGTCTCTCACTAGACCCTCTCATTCACTGCCACTGAATCCCTTGAGCTCCTCCAATCTTCACGGTGGTATCGTCCTCAAGCATCACCCCCACTTCTCTGCTGGGTCCCTAGCTTGGCACTCAAGATACCTCTCAAGCTTCACCCCACTGGCCTGCTCGGACCCTGGCTTGACACACAAGGCTGATCTGCAAGCGTCACCTCTGCTGGCTGGGTCCCAGGCTTGATACCCACTGAAGTTTCCCGATTCTTCACCATCCCTGGTTGGTGAGAATGCTGCTCCGGTACTTGCTTCAGTTACTCACTTTGGTCCCTGGTAATAAGGTGGTCGGTCCCTTTAGTGGCGACAGCTTCCCCTCTACCCCTGACCATGACAGCTTCTCTGGCTGGCAGAACCATCACTTCTGGTTGGACTGCAAGCCGCAATCCCAACCCTACGATGCTCTCTTGCTTCTGAATAGGTCCTCAGACAGCCTAGCAGCCAGATGTGACCAGGATAGGCCCAATCTCTGGCCTAGCAACCCAGGCAATACAACACACATCCACCCAGACAGCCTTCCGAATGGCACAGAACGCAGATCACCTGACTCCACCCAAATATATGGTCTCTCCCAGCAGGCTAAGGGATTCAAGAAAACCCCTGCCCATTGGCTGAGATACCCCATATACCCATAACCTAACCTTGCGTTTAGATAAATGCAATTCGTTTAGTTCCAAATTTGTTTTTTAAAGAATTTTGACAAATTCGTTAATTCCAAAATTTCCGAATTTTTCCAATTTCCAAAATTTCCGAATTTCCAAATTTCCGAAATTATGAATTTCGGAATTTCCGAAATTACGAATTTCGGAATTTCCGAAATTACGAATTTCCGAATTTTCGGAAATTCGTAAATTTGAAAATTCGTAAATTCGTAAATTCGAAATTCGGAAAGTCGTAATTTCGGAAATTCGTAATTTTGGAAAATTCGAAATTCGGAAAATTCGTAATTTCGGAAATTCTTAATTTCGGAAATTGGAAAATTTTAAAAAATTGGAACATTTCGGAAATTGGAAAATTCATAAATTTAAAAATTCTAAAATTAACAAATGTAAAAATCCAAGAATAAGAATGAAAATCTGAACATTCAAAAGAATGAAAACTCGAAAACCCGAAAATCTGAAATAATAACTACCGTATTTATCGGCGTATAACACGCACCGGCGTATAACACGCACCCCAATTTAGGAGGGAATTTTAAGGAAAAAAAAACTTTTAGGAGGGAACTTGAAGGGAACAAACTTACATTTAAATGCCCATCATTGCAGCCTTTTCAGTGCAGCCTTGCCCCAGTGCAGCCATGTCAGTGCAGCCTTGTCAGTGCAGCCTTGTCAGTGCAGCCATGTCAGTGCAGCCTTGCCAGTGCAGCCTTGTCAGTGCAGCCATGTCAGTGCAGCCTTGCCAGTGCAGCCATGTCAGTGCAGCCATGTCAGTGCAGCCATGTCAGTGCAGCCTTCCCCAGTGTCCATTGTAGCCTTGCCCCAGTCCAGCCTTGCCCCAGTCCAGCCTTGCCCCAGTGCAGCCTTGCTGAAGCCTCCGAGCTTCAAAATCCCCGACCGCGATTTGAAAATGGCTCCGCCGGCGCCGAAATACACAGAGCCGGTCCTCGGCTCTTCTCGGGGGCTCTCGTTCACTTTCGGCTCCACTCGGGATGGGCGTGGCGGTGAGCGGAGCTATCCAAAACTAGCCGAGTATACTCGGCTAGGTTCGGGCGGCGCTCGAGTGAAACCGAAAGTGGCCGAGAAGAGCCGAGGACCGGCACTGTGTATTTCGGCGCCGGTGGCGGCATTTTCAAATCGCGGTCGGCGATTTTTTAGTTCTGACAGGTCAGGATCGCAGGGGATCGGCGTATAACACGCACCTGCGATTTTCCCCTGATTTTAAGGGGAAAAAGGTGCATGTTATACGCCAATAAATACGGTAACTAATAATAAATATTAAATTATAGGTATTGGAATTTCCTCTCAAATTTGGCTGTCAGTGAACGAATTTATCCGAAGTCACTGGTGTGAAGTCACTGGCACCAGTCAACCGATGTTGACTGGTGTCAGAGCCTAGAAAGAGCAATGACATCACTCCCTCTTGAGCACTGCATTGAGGGAAGAAGACAATACCTCAATACCTCCAAGCACCAGGTATTTGGGGATAGGAAAAGGAGTGGTGGAGAAGCGCTGGAGAGGTATCAGTGGGTCGATGAAAGGCAGGCTTTACACAGATGCCTCAACTGTGGAATGAATAAACAACATGATAGAGTCTCTTTAACCGCTTGACCTCTGAAAGGCTTTACCCCCTTCATGACCGCAGCATTTTTTGCTATTTAGCACTGCACTACTTTAATTGGCAATTGCTTGGTCATGCAACACAGTACGCATTGAGAGTTATCATTTTTTTTACACAAATAGAGCTTTCTTTTGGTGGTATTTGATCACCACTGTTTTTTTTTTATGTTTTATTATATATACGAAAAAAGACTAAAAAGTTTGGGAAAAAAAACCCCAATATTTTCTACTTTCTGTTATAAAGCGTATCCTATAAAATCAAATTTCTTCATAAATTTAGGCCAAAATGTATACTGCTACATGTCTTTGGTAAAAAAAAAAAAAAAATCCCAATAAGTGTATAGTAATAGGTTTGTGTGAATGTTATAGAGTCTACAAACTATGGTATACAGGTGATACTCAAAAAATTAGAATATCGTACAAAAGTTCATTTATTTCACTAATGCAACTTAAAAGGTGAAACTAATATATGAGATAGACTCATTACATGCAAAGCAAGATAGTTCAAGCCGTGATTTGTCATAATTGTGATGATTATGGCTTACAGCTCATGAAAACCCCAAATTCACAATCTCAGAAAATTAGAATATTACATGCAATCAATAAAACAAGGATTGTACATAGAACAATATCGGACCTCTGAAAAGTATAAGCATGCATATGTACTCAGTACTTGGATTGGGCCCCTTTTGCAGCAATTACTGCCTCAATGCGGTATGGAATGGAAGCTATCAGCCTGTGGCACTGCTGAGGTGTTATGGAAGACCAGGATGCTTCAATAGCGGCCTTCAGCTCTTCTGCATTGTTTGGTCTCATGTCTCTCATCTTTGGGCACTGATAGGCGGCACTGATATGCAGCACTGATGGGCACCAATAGGCTGCACTGATATGCAGCACTGATGGGCACTGATAGGTGGCACTGATGGGCACTGACAGGCGGCACTGATGGGCACTGACAGGCGGCACTGATGGTCACTGACAGGTGGCTGTGATGGGCACTGACAAGCGCACTGACAGGTGGCACTGATGATGAGGTACTGATGTGTTACTGTCAGGTGTTACTGCTGGGCACTGATTGGCACTGTGGTGGGCACTGATTGGCACTGTGGTGGGCTCTGATTGGCATTGTGGTGGGCACTTGCAGGCTTTTTTATTGGGGCACTGCTGGGCACTGATTGGTAGCTGATTTGCACATCTGAGGGGGCCATGCTGATAATCAATGTACTGATTATCAGCACAGACCCCCCCCCTCGGACAGGGAGAGACGCCGATCGGCTCTCCCTGTCTGCGCGAACCAAGGAATGCCGTTTATCGGTACTTCCTGGTTCACGCGATGATCAGCTATGATTGGTCACAGCTGATCGCCTGGTAAGAAGCCTCTGATCGGAGATGTGGTGTGCCAGTCTTGCCGCATTGCGCACCCCCAGGGCATGTTATCCTGCTGGACATCATATGTCGTCCAGTCGGGATAACAGAACCACTTCCCGGCTGTCATTCTGCATACGGCGGGCGGGAAGTGGTTAAAGCTAGAGAATATTCAAGCTATACCAGGATAGTGGTTGCCTTAATGTTAGTTGTGCTGTGGGTAAAGCTGTAAGCTTGTATCCTGATGTGTTAGTTGTTTGAGATTCTGTGGAATGATATGGTGGGAGTGTTTCCAGTGTTTCCAGTGTTACCGGTGTCGGAAGGCCTGTATTTATAAGTGGTTGGTTGATGTTTTCAAGGTCAACAGTCCTGCTGATGGCCATGTTTATGACCATTGGGTGTATTATAGTGGTTGTAAAGGGAGGGGGGATAGGAGGGGGGTGTTAGTAGGGAGAATGGGGGGGAGAAGGAGGGCGGGGTATGGGAATGTGAAGGGAGCGATCTGGTGACAGCTTTGTAGAAATGGGGAGGGGGGAAAGTAGGGTTGGATCAAGTACTTTTTTACCTCACTGTATAGTGTGGCTGTGATAGTGTGGAGGGCAATCTGGCGCTTAACAGACAATGGCTGGGAGGGACACTAACCCCAACAGGGCCTGTTCTGTCACAATAAATGACCTTGCAGGTGCAGGATGCGGCAGAGCTGAGGTCAGCTGGAAGGACTGCAGTGTGGTCTCTGCATGGACAAGTGACAGCCATCAGCGCCGGTCTCGGGAGTCGGGCGGCCACTTCTGTTCTACTTCTGCCGGGCTGGCGGTCACTTCTCTTAATTCTCCTCTCCTTCACTCTTTGAACAACATTTTAACTTTTAAACATTTTAACAGGTCACGTTGCATTTTAACATAGGACCCCTTATTTGATATCAGCTTCACAAGTCTTACATCCATTGAACTTGTGAGTTTTTGGACAGTTTCTGCTTGAATTTGTTTGTAAGATGTCAGAATAGCCTCCCAGAGCTACTCTTTAGATGTAAACTACCTCCCACCCTCAAAGATCTTTTGCTTGCGGATGCTCCAAAGGTTCTCAATAGGATTGAGGTCAGGGGAGGATGGAGGCCACACCATGACTTTCTCTCCTTTTATCCCCATAGCAGCCATTGATGCAGAAGTATTCTTTGCAGCATGAGATGGTGCATTGTCATGCATGAAGATGATTTTATTACGGAAAACATAGTTCTTCCTTCTGTACCAGGGAAGGAAGTGGTCAGTCAGGAACTCCACATACTTTGCAGAGGTCATCTTTACACCATCGGGGACCCTAAAGGGGCCGACCAGCTTTCTTCCCATGATTCCGGCCCAAAACATGACTCCACCACCGCCTTGCTGACGTCGCAGCCTTTTTGGAACAGGGTGGCTGTCCACCAATCATCCACTACTCCATCCATCTGGACCATCCAGGGTTGCACGGCACTCATCAGTGAACAGGACTGTTTGAAAATTAGTCTTCATGTATTTTTCTGCCCAATGCAGCCGTTTCTGCTTGAGAGCATTGGTTAGTGGTGGCAGAATGGAAGGTTTATGCACAGTTGCAAGACTCTGGAGGACTCTACACCTTGATGTCCGTGGGACTCCAGAGGCACCAGCAGCTTCAAATATCTGTTTGTTGCTATGAAATGGTCTTTTAGCAACTGCTCTCTTGATCCGATGCATGGATCTGGCAGAAATCTTCCTCAATATGCCTTTATCTGCATGAAACCCGTCAAACTCTGAATCAGCCACAAATCTCTTAATAGTGCGATGATCACTCTTAAGTTTTCGTGAAATATCTAATGTTTTCATACCTCGTCTAAGGCATTGAACTATTTCACTCTTTTCGGCAGCAGAGAGATCCTTTTTCTTCCCCGTATTGCTTGAAAATGGTGCTCTGCTTAATAATGTGGAACACCCTCCATTAGTAGTTTTTCCTTTAATTGGGCTCACCTGGCAATCTAATTATCACATTGTTTTCAGTGATCAAAAGAGCCCTGAGACACAATGCCATCCATGAGTTAAACTGAAAAACAAAATATTTCATCAAATAGAATTTGCATAATAATTTGGAACAGGGTGTAGTGGTGACTCCAATGGGATCTCCCATAGCTGCCGTGGACAAGGCCTGCCATGCTGCTCCGCTTCCTGTGCCAACACGCGAAAACTCGTCCCACTGAAAATGAGACAAATGCCCCGTACACATGAGCAGATTTTCCATCGGAAAAAACTTGGATGGTTTTTCAGATGGAATTCCGCTCAAGCTTGCTTTGCATACACATGGTCACAAAAAAGTTCTCTGAACTTTCGACCGTCAAGAACGCGGTGACGTACAACACTACGACGAGCCAAGAAAATGAAGTTCAATACTTCCGAGCATGCGTCGAATTGTTTCCGAGCATGCGTAGGAATTTTGCGCGTTGGAATTTGTACAGACGATCGCATTTTCGGATAGGAACTTTTCTAGACCGAAAAATAGAGAACATGCTCTCAATCTTTTGCTGACTGGAATTCCGCCAGCAAAAGACCGATGGAGCATACACACGGTCGCATTTTCCAAAAAAAAGCTCTCATCGGAGTTTTGCTGGCGGAAATTCCGATCGTGTGTACGCGGCAAAAGTATCTACCAGGAATATGCACAGCACACATAAAAACATTTAATCTCAAACAAAG
Organism: Aquarana catesbeiana; assembly: GCF_042186555.1. Taxonomy (NCBI): domain Eukaryota; kingdom Metazoa; phylum Chordata; class Amphibia; order Anura; family Ranidae; genus Aquarana; species Aquarana catesbeiana. Next base: position 59,935,945 of record NC_133332.1, read on the forward strand.
AAAAACCAGGTAACGTAAAAGCCACACAGCTGGCGCAGAAGAGGCCGAGATATTATTGATCGCCAATACCACGCCCATATTATCGCAATTAAATCGTACTTTGTTGTTCTTAAAGGCTTAGCCCCAAAGCTCAACCGCCAATACAATAAGAAACAGTTTCAAAAGCAACAAATTTTGCCGAAATCCTGCCGTACCTAGGGTTGCCACCCGTCCGGGATATACCCGGACAGTTTGGGTTTTTAATCTTGTGTCCGGGTTTCAGACCACCTGAAACCCAGACACAATATTCAAAATGGACTGTGTCTCCCCAAGTAACACAACCACCGAGTGCATACAGTAGGTGTGCACATTGGCCCCACCCCCATACATGGACAGGAGAGGAGAGAGGGCTTGATCTGCTCCTCTCCCTCCTGTCTCTACCCCTCTTTCTGCCTACCTACACTTCAATCCCCGGCATTCTGTGCCTCAGGAAAGGGATGTGTGGGATGGAAGTTTGAAGCTCAGAAACTGGTAGATACGTCATGGATGAAAGGTGATAATGCCTGAGCCTCCATCCTCAGGTGAGTGAGCTCACCATCCACTGTCTGTGACTAAAGTCTCCCCCCTCCCTTCCTTCTCTCGCCTGCCTCCAAGTGAGTGAGTACACTAAGGTAAGGGGGACTCAAATGTAAGGGGTTCCCTGTAAACTCTGATGTTTGGGGGGCTTTGGGAACCCTAACTCAAGGGGGAATGCTGGGAACTCTGATGTAAGTTGGAGGTTTAGTGAGTATAAACCTCCTTACATCAGAATCCTCCTTTACACCACAGTGTTCCCCCTTAAAAACAAGAATTTACCGTGCATGGCTAAAGTGTTCAGGTTTGACTTGAACAAAAAGTGGCAACTCTAGCCGTACCCTGGTCTGCAGGCCGGGGGTTAAGCATTCCATTGACCTTGAAAATACGCACCATATCCAACGGAACCTGCTGCATCTACTAAATCTATTTTATCATATAAAACCATTACCGCTTGCCGACCAACTCACGCCGATATACATCGGCAGAAGGGCACGTACAGGCAGATTAACGTACCTGTATGTTGCCCTTTAAGAAGCAGTTTGCACACGCGCCGCGACCTCCGTGAGTGTGATCACGGGTCCTGTGGACCCGATGTCCGTGGGGATACCCGCGATCATCTCACGGAGAGGAAGAACGGGGAAATGCTGATGTAAACAAGCATTTCCCTCTTCTGCCTAATGACACTGATCACCGCTCCTTATAATCGGGAGCGGTGATCAGTGTCGTGTCACACACAGCCCCTCCCCCCCACAGTTAGAATCACTCCCTAGGACACACTTAACCCCTACAGCGCCACCTAGTGGTTAACCCCTTCACTGCCAGCCACATTTACACAGTAATCAATGCATTTTTAATTGCACTGATTGCTGTATAAATGTGAATGGTCCCAAAACCACGCCAAAAGTGTCCGACCTATCCGCCATAATGTCGCAGTCACGGTAAAAATTGCTGATCACCGCCATTACTAGTAAAAAAAAAAAATATTAATAAAAACGTCATAAAACTATCCCCTATTTTGTAGACGCTATAACTTTTGTGCAAACCAATCAATAAACTCTTATTGCGATTTTTTTTTTACCAAAAATATATAGAAGAATACATATCGGCCTAAACTGAGGAAAAAAAATGTTTTTTTTTATATATTTTTGGGGGATTTTAATTATAGCAAAAAAAATGTACGCTATTTTTTTTGTTTATAAATAAATAAATAAAAATAAAAACCACAGAGGTGATCAAATACCACCAAAAGAAAGCTCTATTTGTGGGGGAAAAAAGGACATCAATTTTGTTTGGGAGCCACGTCGCACGACCGCGCAATTGTCAGTTAAAGCGACGCAGTGCCAAATCGCAAAAAGTGCTCTGGTCTTTGGGCAGCCAAATGGTCCGGGGCTTAAGTGGTTAAAGCAATATAAAAAAAAACATATATAGACATGTGAAGATTACATGAAAAAATGATTTACTTATTTATATATATGCAGTATATTACATACAGTATATGTGTGTCTCTGTGTGTGTGTAAATCAGTATTATGCTTCCCTCTCTTGGTACTGTAGCTAGAGCCCATCCCTCCTCGCCATAGAAATGTTTATTCCCCAGGCTTGGCTACCCGGAAGTCTTGTTACATGAGCTTCAAAGAAAATATACAGACAGCACAATAGAGCTTATAGAAGAATTCTCTGTTTAGCACTGTAAGTATTACTTTTTTACCAATATTTTATGCATTGATATAAAATCACATACAGGCTACACTGCATGATTTTGAAAAGCTGTTATTTCAAATATTAAAGATTTTTTAAACTTAATTTAGCTTAATAACCCTTGAAATAACAAAATCAAATTCATGCTGAATGTGTATATCAAAGGTGATGTAATTTGCATGTGGCTGTCTGCAAACTGTACATTGGACTTACGTGAGAGCGAAGGACAAGTTGCAAGATAACATTTTATTACCGAATATATAATGGTTATATTTATGTTAACACTTCCTGCATGTAGGTTGCAAACCTGGAGTGACAATGGAGCTGGGAATAACAGGGACCCTTCTCTTGGCTGTCTTTATCAGCCTTATTGTCTACTTCTTCACAACTAAGAGGAAAATGAAGTGGAAGGATATGCCCCCCGGACCACCCCCACTTCCGTTGCTGGGCACTATGCTGCATATGAGCACTAAGGAATTGCCCAAGTCTTTGGTAAAGGTGAGTACAGACTAGCGTTGCCACGTTTTTTTCAAGTCAAACCCGAACACTTTAGTGGTGCACAGCAATTTTTTTTTTATAGTATAAACTATACATATATTTTGCAATTAAAGACCATTTCTAAATTCATTTCTAAATTAATTGAATTTCTATAAATTTAAATTAAATTAATATCTAAATGAATCAAAAGGGTCCACAGAGTTCCCCTTATACATCTGAACTCACAGAGTTTCCTTACATTGTAAGAGGGAACTCTGCAGACTCTGATGTAAGGGAGAACTCTGGGGACTCTGACATAAGGGATGCTCTGGGAACCCTGATTTCAGGGGGATCACTGAGAACTCTGATGTAAGGAGAGGACTCTGATGTAAGAAGGATCACTGATGTAAGGGGTGCTCTTAGAACCCTGATTTAAGGGGGAACACTGAGAACTCTGATGTACAGAGAGGACTCTGATTGAAGGGGGAACACTGTGGCCTCTGGTGTAAAGGGGAACTCTGATGTAAGGGGTGCTCTAAGAACCCTGATTCATCTTAGTGTACTCACTCAAAGGCAGGAGAGAGAAGGGGGGGACTTCAGTCACAGACAGGGATGGATGGTGAGCTCACTCACCCCTTGGCAGTCAGCACCTCTCATCCAGATGTATCTGAGGCTACTGGACTTTAAATTTCCCAACCCCACTTTCCTTTTCTGAGCCACAGCACCATGGATTGGAGTGTGGGCAGACACAGAGGGGTAGGGGTGGGTGGAAGAGGTGCAGATCAAGCCCTCTCTTCTCTCCTATGTGTGTGTGGGGGGGTGCAGATCGAGCCCTTTCTCCTCTCCCATCTGTGTGTGTGTGGGGGGGGGGGAGGGGTGCAGATCGAGCCCTCTCTCTTCTCCCATCTGTGTGTGTGTGTGTCTGGGGGAGGGGTGCAGATCGAGCCCTCTCTCCTCTCCCATCGGTGTGTGTGTGGGGGGGGAGGGGTGCAGATCGAGCCCTCTCTCTTCTCCCATCTGTGTGTGTGTGTGGGGGGATTGCAGATCGAGCCTTTTCTCCTCTCCCATCTGTGTGTGTGTGTGTGGGGGGGGACTGTTATTGCTGGCTTTGGGCAGTGTGAAAGAGAGTGAAACACAACACTTTCGGCTTACACAACTGCAGCCAGCAACCCTGCTGGGAAGCCATAGTCCAGTCTGAAAAATGTGTCCAGGTTTCAGGCGATCTGATACCCGGACGCATTATTCCAAATCCGAACTGTCCGGGTGAATCCTGGACAGGTGGCAACCCTAGTACAGACCCAAGCTATACAAAAGTCCCATTAGTGCCAATATTTTAATATTATGGCTCAAATAGAAAACGTGGGTCACACCCATAAATGTGGGTATTGTGCTTTAGCTGCAAAGATAGCATCTGAGCCCCCAGTCTGGCTCTGGGTGAGCACATAGGAATACAAATTCACAATAACAAAAAATAAAATAAAGTCCAGTCTGCATGGGAATGTGCCAGTCTCTTAGGTGGAGTCAATAGGGAAGGTACAATTAAAAGGGTTTTTGATGGTTTTTAACCACTTCCATACAGGACCAGACCAATTTTCAGCTTTCAGTGCTCTCACACTTTTAATGACAATTACTCATTAACCGCTTGCCGATCAGCTCACACTGATATACGTTGGCAGAATGGCATGGCTGTGCAAAGTGACGTATATATACACGTCACTTTGAATTTCGCGCCGCGCCCCTGCCGTGAGCTCCGTGACCGTGCCTGCGGGACCCGCGGACTTGATGTCCGCCGGTGTCCCGTGATCGTGTCACAGAGCTGCAGAACGGGGGGATGCCGTTGTAAACAAGGCATCACCCTGTTCTGCCTATTGACAGGAAACTGATCACTGCACCCTGTAATCGGGAGCAGTGACCACTGTCGTATCATTTGTAGCCCAGACCACACACAGTTAGAACACATCCCTAGGACACACTTAAACCCTTCCCTGCCCCCTACTGGTTAACCCCTTCACTGCCAGTGTCATTTACACAGTAATGAGTGCATTTTTATAGCACTGATCGCTGTTTAAATGACATTGGTCCCAAAATAGCGTGAAAAGTGTCCGATGTGTCCGCCATAATGTCGTAGTCACGAAAAAAATCACTGATTGCCGCCATATTACTAGTAAAAAAAAAATATTAATAAAAATGCCATAAAATTATCCCCTATTTTGTAGACGCTATAACTTTTGTGCAAACCAATCATTAAATGCTTTTTGTGATTTTTTAACCAAAAATATGTAGAAGAATACGTATTGGCCTAAAAAAAATTTTTATATACTTTTTGGGAATATTTATTATAGCAAAAAGTAAAAAATATAGCTTTTTTTTCAAAATTGTCGCTCTATTTTTGTTTATAGTGCAAAAAATAAAAACCGCAGAGGCGATCAAATACCACCAAAAGAAATCTTTATTCGTGGGAAAAAAAGGACGTCAATTTTGTTTGGGAGCCACGTCGCACGACTGCACAACTGTCAGTTAAAGAGATGCAGTGTTCGAATCGCAAAAAGTGGCCCAGTCATTTGGCAGTCAAATCCTCCGGAGCTGAAGTGGTTAATGCAACACTGTACCCAAACAAAATATTTATCATTTTTTTTCACACAAATAGAGCTTTCTTTTAGTGGTATTTAATCACCACAGTTTTTTTTTTATTTTTTGCGATATATAAGTAAAAACATTTTGAAAAAAAACGTTTTTTTAGTTTCTATTATAACATTTTGCTAATTAATAATTTTTGCTTGGGCCACAATTTATACTGCTACATATCTTTGCTAAAAAATAACCCAAATAAGTGGATATTATTTGGTCTGTGTGAAAGTTATAGAGTCTACAAGCTATAGTGAAAATCATTAAAAATTGATCACACATGATGTACTGACGGCTTGTCTAATTTCTTGAGGCCCCCCAAATGGCCCCTTTTTGGAAAGTAAACAGTCCAAGGTATTTAGTAAGAGGCATGGTGAGTTTTTTTAAGTTGTAATTTTTTCCCACAATTCTTGGGAAAATTAAGAAATATATATATATATATATTTTACACAAAATTGTCATAATAAGTTATTTCTCACATACAGCATAAGCATACTTCCAATTACACCCCAAAATCCATTCTGCTACTCCTGCAATACCTCATGTGAGACTTTTTCACAGCCTGGCCACACAGAGAGGCCCAACATGCACGGAACACCATCAGGCGTTCTAGGAGCATATATTACACATCTAATTTCATTCCTACCTATCACACTTTTGAAGGTCCTGGAGCACCAGGACAGTGGAATTACCCACAAAATGGCCCCATTTTGGAAAGCAAACACTGCATTGTATATTCTGTGAGGCATAATGAGTCTTTTGAACATGTCATTTTTTTCCAAAAGTTTTTGGAAAATGTGGAAAGAAAATGAAAACCTATTTTTCTTATACAAAGTTGTCAATTTATAAGATATCCAATTACACCCAAAAATACATTCTTCTACTCCTGCAATACCACATCTGTGAGACTTTTCCATAGCCTGACCTCATACAGAGGCCCAACATGCAGGGAGCACCATCAGGCGTAAATTTCACATATAATTTTCTGACTACCGATCACACTTTTGAAGGTACTGGAGCATCAGGACAGTGGAATTACCCACAAAATGACCTCATTTTGAAAAGCAAACACCCCAACGTATATTCTATGAGGCATTGGCTGCAAATAGGTACTCAGGTATTCTGATGGGCTGCAGATAGGTACTTGGGTACTCTGATGGGCTGGAGACAGGTACTCGGGTACTCTGATGGGCTGCAGATAGGTACTCGGGTACTCTGATGGGCTGGTGACAGGTGCTCGGGTACTCTGATGGGCTGGTGACAGATGCTCTGGTACTCTGATGGGCTGGTGACAGGTACTCGGGGTACTCTGATGAGCTGGAGATAGGTTATCAGGTACTCTATGGGCTGGTGATAGGTACTCGGGTACTCTGATGGGCTGGTGACAGGTAGTCGGGGTACTCTGATGAGCTGCTGACAGGTACTCAGGTACTCTGATGGGCTGCAGATAGGTACTCGGGTACTCTAATGGGCTGGTGACAGGTACTCTGGTACTCTGATGGGCTGGTGATAGGTACTCAGAAACTCTGCTGGGCTGGTGACAGGTACTCGGGTGCTCTGATTGGCTGCAGACAAGTACTCTGGTACTCTGATGAGCTGGTGATAAGTACTCAGGAACTCTGCTGGGCTGGTGACAGGTATTCGGGTACTCTGATGGGCTTGGAACAGGTACTCGGGTACACTGATGAGCTGGCAACAGGTACTCGGGTACTCTTCATGGGCTGCTGACAGGTACACGGGTACTCTGATGGGCCGAAGATAGGTACTTGGTTACTCTGATGGGCTGGTGATAGGTACTTGGGTACTCTGATGGGCTGGTGATAGGTACTCAGGAACTCTTCTGGGCTGGTGACAGGTACTCGGGTACTCTGATGGGCTGGTGCCAGGTACTCTAATGGGCTTTGACAGGTACTCTGATACTGGTGACAGGTTCTCTGATGCTGGTGACAGGTCCTCTTTATTTGGGGGCAATCAGGCACATCTCTGTACATTTTTCTTCCAGATCTCCTCCTCACACACTGTGGAGAAGAACCCGGAAGCAGCACTACAGACATTTGTTGATATTTGTGACTGGCTGTGATTGAACACAGTCGGTCACATGGCAAAAAGCCATTTTTATTGGCTCTTTACCCTCATCGACGATGGGCTGTGTCTCGAGGGACGCGCCTCATCCCCCATCGCTGAGCTGCCACCCCTCCCCCGGGATGTCATATGATGTCCACCCGGAGGGAGGAGATGTCCCTGCCGGCGTCATGTTACTATGGCCCGGTATGGAAGTGGTTAAAGTGGTTGTAAACCCTTACATACAGTATACTCAAGGAAGTTACTGGCCTCTGGCCATACACAGATGAAACAAATATTCCTACATAAATTGTACTTGTTAATCTGCCATATTCTCTTCTCTACATACATTCAAAGAAATTATAAAGCCTGTATGAGCTGTCAGAAAAAAGGGGACAGAGAGCTGAAATTACACTCTGCAGAGCTCAGTGAGGAGAGCTCTGACAGCTGATTGGAGGGAAGGAACACAACTCCCTTCACACAGCAAACAGGAACACAGCTGAGTATATCAATTTGCTGGTGCTCTCTCCCCTGTCATCTTTTTTTTCTCTTGGTGTCAGGAAAAATTGTCAGAAGTGATTCATGCTGATAGAAGAGGAATAAAGCAGCAGACATAAATGACACTTAGTGCTCACAATTGAGGCAAGTACACACTATTGAGGGATATGATTTGTTAATATTTCATGTCTGAGGTTTTCACTTTAATGCCCCGTACACACGATCGGATTTTCCGATGGAAAATGTGTGATAGGACCTTGTTGTCGGAAATTCCGACCGTGTGTAGGCTCCATCACACATTTTCCATAGGAATTTCCGACACACAAAGTTTGAGAGCAGGCTATAAAATTTTCCGACAACAAAATCCGATCGGTTAAATTCCGATCGTGTGTATATAAATCCAAAGCACAAAGTGCCACGCATGCTAAGAATAAATTAAGAGATGAAAGCTATTGGCTACTGCCCCATTTATAGCCCCGTCATACGTGTTTTACGTCACCGTGTTCAGAACGATCGGATTTTCCGACAACTTTGTGTGACCGTGTGTATGCAAGACAAAGTTTGAGCCAACATCCGTCAGAAAAAATCCATGGATTTTGTTGTCGGAATGTCCCAGCAATGTCCGACCGTGTGTACAGGGCATAAGAGTGTTATGGAGACAGGACATCAGTACATCAAGATTGATCGATTTTCATATATATATGTTTGTGTAATTTTCCTACAGACTCAACAGTATACACTGATTTGGGTTATTTTTTATCAAAGAAATGTAACAGAATACATTTTGCCCTAAATTTATAAAGAAAGATTATTTATTTGCAACATTTTATAACAGAAACAAAGAAGAATGAGTTTTTTTTTTCAAGATGTTCAGTCTTTTTTCGTTTATGTAGCAAAAAATAAAAACCCAGTAGTGATTAAAAAAAAAAGCTCTATTTGTATGAACAAAATAATAAAAATGTTATTTGGGTACAGTGTTGCATGACAGCACAATTGTCATTCAAAGCGTGACAGCGCTGAAAGCTGAGAATTGGCCTGGGCAGGAAGGGGGTAAAAGTGCCCAGTATCAATGCGGTTAAAGTTGACCTATGCCAACATAATCATTTACTATTGGCAATACTCCATTAGACCATTGACAAGACCATTGATCTTCCTTAAGCATCTAGTCTCTACCAAATGGGCTCTTTACAGTACAGACCCTAGGGCCATTTTTTTCAGGTATACCTTGAGAGTCATGCTGTGTATATTGCTACAGTGCAATCACTTTCATATATCTTTTTAGCTAAGTGAGCAGTATGGACCAGTGTTTACCATCTTTATGGCCAATGACCCAATAGTTGTTCTAGCCGGTTACGAGTGTGTAAAAGAAGCCTTTGTGGATCGCAGTGATGCATTCAGTGACAGAGCAAAGACTGATTTAGCCACTCTGGTTTTTAAAGATTATGGTGAGTTTCACTTTGTATGTAACTAACTGTAACATTAACATGTTTTAAATGTTCATTGCTAGCACTTGCGCAATGCCATTATGCTATTTCTTTCTTCTTAGATTTTACCAAAGGCTAACACATATTTAGCAAAAAATCAATATCTATGCTATCAACGCTTATCTTAAAGTAAACCTTGCACTTCAGTGACAAGGTCTGCCTATTCAAGGTGTCTTCCTCCCCCTTCCCCTTCCTCAAACCACTGCAAGAAAGTAACAAAAAAAACCTGTGGAGCATAAAAAATTTAGATAATATACCTACCTTTCCCTGGCCTCCTCCCGAGGCGCCTAGGTGAGAGTGACTTCATCCTGCATCCAGCCAGATCTCAGAGAATGTTTAGTAGCCTAAATCTCACAAGTAGGTGATTCTGCACTATGCTGCAGTGTAGTGGTAGCCCGCTCTCTAGGGGCGCCGAACCCCCAATCCATACGCCCGGCCCCTATTCTCCATTCAGGGCGCTATACGCATGGATTTCAATTTTTTTTTTAAGCACGTGATTATAGCCTGAGGCTCCAATTGGCTTCAAAAAGGGTGGGCTCAGGGTGCAGAACACTGCGCCCTGAGCCCACCCACTTGTGTGAAATTAGCGAATTAACATTCACTAATGTCTTCCTGCATCTCCTCCCGGACAATCAGGAAGTGGGTCCCAAGACCCGATTGGCTGGGAATGGGGGAGAAGCTTGGCCATTAGTCAGTATGGCCGCTTGACCGGAAAGCTCCAGTGCGGATCAGCGACTAAATAGCAGTGCCCAGCAACTGTGCCAGTAGAGATGAGCCTGCACTGTGTGCCCGAAGGGCCGAGATGACAGGGAGCTTCCTGCTGCTTGGAGAACTCTGCACAGCCAAAACGGCTCACAGGAGACGGCAGCATAGCGGCCTTGGGACATGGGACAAACAGGACATGGAGCACACTCCCTCTCTCCAGCAGGGGCCGGTGAGTAAAATAAAAATGCCTGACACTGGGGACTCAGAGGCAGACTTTCCTCTGGAACTACAGCAAACACATGCAGACTTCCATGCCACTAACCAACCTACACGAGCGGTGAGGGGGGGCAAGTTTGTTTGCCACCCCCCGAAAATGGAGCACCAGCCAGCACTGCTGCAGTGTCTTTTTGTGAGATATTGGCTACACAGCATTCCCAGGAATCTTGTTAGCAGAAGGTCAACGTCACTACTTGCAATACAGAAGTCAAGGAAAGATGAGTATATCATCTAACTGTTTTTTTTTCCACAGGTTTTTGCACTTTTAGTCAGCATATCTTTACCATGTGGTGGATGGCTTAATAGGTATTATTAGCCAGCCAATTGTGTCCAAACAGAAGCAGTTAACTCATAGCAACCAGGGACTGTCAGCAGAGACTGAACTGTATTTTTGGCAGAGGCTGAACTCTATTTTGCCTTTTCCAATGCAAGAGACTGCTGATAAGTTCCAAGAGAGACCAGCAGAGTCCACCAACTTGCTGCAAGATTACTAGATACCATAGCATGTTGCAAGTGACTACCACAGGCTAAAAAGATGTTGCCTAGGGCTATTATCGACCTCCAACCTGTTACTTGAGACTACTAAAAAACACAGATATGTTATAAAAGACTCATAGAGACTGCTGACATCTTGCAAGTTACTACTAGAAGCCACAAACATGTTGTAAAGGACTACTAGAGACCAATAACACAGTGGCCAGGCCTTCTAACACTGTGAGCTAGATGAACACACCAGGGTTCAGTTTGGTGAACAATCAGCAAACATTATTGAAAAGTGGAATCTGAATATTTGTTTTCAGTAATATCCTGGTGGATATGTACCAAAGAAAAAAAATATTGAAGAAAAGAGGCCATTTTGTAGTGGCTTAAAGGCAACATAAAAAAAAAGCAGTTTCTTTAAATTACATGCTTAGGTGATACCCTAAAGCTGTATGTAGAATTAAAGAACATTAAGACTCTTGGGCATAGGGTCAGTAACAACATAAATTGCAGGTCTAATTATTTACTTTACTATTACATACAGTAATTGCTTGGTTTACATATGGCAGCAGCAACACAATATAATTGATTTCCACCCCAAAATAAATTTGTATTAGGGAGTTTGTGCCAAAAGATGTTGACAGTGGCAGGTGGTGGGATGTACTTATGGTAGTTGGTTGTGCTCATATAGACCAGACATGGAAATAGTAGCAGCGCCAGCATCTGAGATATGTTTCTGGCCTGTATTGGTGAAAGGAGCAGCTTTGAATGAAAAAAAATGGAAGGTAGAAGGATTTCTTAAATATTTAATCAAAAGTCTCAGTAAAAACTGGTTCATTTCCACAAATTAACAGCCAGTCAACAGTGTCCATAGACAGATGCACTCTTCTGTCTGTCACAAAGCCCCCCACTGCACTGAATGCATATTCAGAGATCATGCTGGCTGCAGGGCAGCCTAGCAGCATAACTGCATACTGTGCAAGCGCTGCCCAGTGGTCCATCCATGGTTGGAGTGTTTCCAACCAGTAATCATCCCTTTCCTTAATGGTATGAATCCTAGGGCTGTTCACAGGCTCTGGAGCAAGAGGTAGTCCATGCACCACAAATTAATGGAGGTGGAGAAACCCTTGCACTCATAGTCACTGAGAATGCTGGATAGGTGCGTTCAAGCCTATGGACCCAATAATTAACTCCACACTTATAATGGTAGCAGAGTGGCTTAGTAGTTAGCACTATTGCCTTGAAGCACTGAGCTACTCAAGTCAAATCTCTTCTGGAGAAGCAATAGGGGAAAATAGTGTGAACTTGAAGGGAAGGAAAATACTTGATGTCTTAGGTTCATAGAGAGAATCGTGGGGTATTAAAGAAAATGTTGAGAACAGATAATTTTGTTGGTAAATGTTCCTCCTTGAGAGAAAACTGGGTTGTTATAAAACAGCTTGTGAAATGTAAAACTGCGTTACATTAAAATTTTCAAAAATACTTACCAGTCTAATGGAGAATGTTATTACTTTGCCATACCAGTGTCCTGAATTTGTGTGTAAACATGTTGGAAAGTATACTTATAATACTTTTCTATTTGTGAACAATGAAAGGTGTGATCCTGAGTAATGGGGAACGCTGGAAACAGATACGGCGCTTCACACTCACCACCTTGAGGGATTTTGGAATGGGGAAGAGAAGCATTGAGGAGCGGATCCAGGAGGAGGCCCGCTGCCTGGGAGAAAGCTTCTGGAAAAATGGAGGTTGGTGATATAATTGTCTTTTTTAGGATATACAGTACCTTTTATGAAAAATTTGGCACATTCCCCAACAATAGATTAGCAGGTCTGCCTGACTGTTAAGTTTTAACAGTACATTTATCATTAATTTACTGTAAGCCTTCATAATATTCTGTTCTTGCATTAATATGGAAGTCCTTCTTTTTGGTATTTCTTTAGGCTCTCCATTTGACCCAACAGATCTTCTGCGTTTGGCAGTCTCCAATGTTATCTGCTCAATTGTTTTTGGAGAACGCTATGAATATGAAGATCAGAAATTCATGACTCTTCTGTCTTTGCTGAAGGAACTCTTCTCTACCATTGCTTCTCCATGGGGTATTGTAAGTCTGCTTACTAAATTGATATTGGAATTATTACTGTGTATGTCAAGAGTACGCTGTAGAAAATTGGAACAGTTTCAATAGGAAAAAAGGCCCCAAATGTATTGTACATTTTTTTTTTTACTATTGAATGACATTTTTTTTGTAATACAAAAATTGTTACAGCTGTAGGAAAATTGGGACAGTTGACAGGATATGTAACAAAAATGTGGCGTGAAGCATATCTAACATATCTTGGGGACCTCCTTTATCAGGGCTTGAGAAAATGCACACACACATTTAGATTGATCGATAACGACTGGTATCTTTATTCAGCCTTACAACTATGCAACTATTACTGTTAAGCCGCGTACACACAATCGGACATTCTGACAACAAAACTGTGGATTTTTTTCCGACGGATGTTGGCTCAAATTTGTCTTGCATACACACAGTCGCACAAATGTTGTCGGAAATTCCGAACGTCAAGAACACGGTGATGTACAATACGTATGACGAGCAGAGAAAAATGAAGTTCAATAGCCAGTGCCGCTCTTCTGCTTGATTCCGAGCATGCATGGAATTTTGTGCGTCGGAATTGGGTACACAGGCTCGGAATTTCCGACAACAAATCTTGTTGTCGGAAAATTTGAGAACCAGCTCTCAAACCTTTGTTGTCGGAAATTCCAACAGCAAATGTCCGATGGAGCCTACACACGGTCGGAATTTCCGACAACAAGCTCACATCGAACATTTGTTGTCGGAAATTCTGACCGTGTGTACGCAGCATTAGAGTGATAAGGATGAGGAAACTCCCTTCCACAGTTGGTGATGTTAATGAGGAGTGTAGATAAATAAACAAACAACGTTTAAATGTGTTTCTTAGCAAGAGCTATGTACAGGGATACAGAATGAATGAATATTAAACTTCAGCGCTGCTCCTGTAACTTAAAACAATACAGTATCTAATATTCAAATGCCTATACCAACATGTATAGTGACATAATGCATAATGTAATAAAGTGCTCAGTGCAATTAAAGTTTAGACAAATAAAGTGAAGTCATATAAAGTCCATCCAATGTGGTGTGCTGAGCTTGTGAAAAGTTGAAATGGTTCTCAGGTGACTTTCCGTGCTCCCCTCCTGGGTCCCCACTCACCAGAAAGAAGCTTTAAATATGCCTGTAAGTATATTTAGAATTGTATCTCCTGTCACTGGTTGGAGCTGGTGTGTATTGCCACTATATAGGGATGACTCCTATCTTCCACCAATATAGATTCAAAAGTATTGATATATAAATATATATATATATATATATATATATATATATATATATATATATATATATATATATATATTTATATCTATATTTCACGGTGATTGAACATCCATTTTTTTAAGCGTATGGCAATGAAAGGAAAAGAGTATATAGTGTAATACTGCAAGGTTTATTTATAAAATCCAAAAAATATTAGACCTCTGATGACGCCCAGTGGGAGGGGTGAAACGCGTCAAGCTAAGGAGAACCTGTGAGGGCCGTTTGCATGTCAAGGTGGCGTCTTTTGCATGTGAGGGCCGTTTGCATGCCAAGGTGGCGTTTTAAAGTTTTTTGATATAAGTGTAATATTTTTTGGATTTTATAAATAAACCTTGTAGTATTACACTATATATTATTTTCCTTTTATTGCCATACGCTAAAAAAATGGATGTCCGATCAGCCCGAAAGCTTGGAAGGATCTAGGACACCTTATATGCTTTTAATATATATATATATATATATATATATATATATATATATATATATATATATATATATATATCGTGGAAGATAGGAGTCGTCCCTATATAGTGGCAATACACACCAACTCCAACCAGTGACGGGAGATACAATTCTAAATATACTTACAGGCGTATTTAAAGCTTTTTTCTGGTGAGTGGGGACCCAGGAGGGGAGCACAGAAAGTCACCTGAGAACCATTTCAACTTTTCACAAGCTCAGCACACCACATTGGATGGACTTTATATGACTGCACTTTATTTGTCTGCACTTTAATTGCACTGAGCACTTTATTATATTATATCACTATACATGTTGGTATAGGCATTTGAATGTTAGATATTGTATTGTTTTAAGTTACAGGAGCAGAGCTGAAGTTTAATATTTATTCATTTTGCATCACTTTGGGTTTTCACCTTACACTATAGCAGCAGCCCTACTGTATATTTTTTTATATCACTATATATTTCATTCCCATAGCGCAGGTTTTTCGCTTCAAACTTTTTACAGGGATACAGAGCCTGCATGTTTTCAGTTAATATATCTGCTCCCATTATGTGATGTCATTGTCACACAATGCTATCACATCATAGTGGTCAACTTTTTGTAATTTCTCTTTATTGACTGTTCTTGAAAGAAAACAATTACCCTTTTTTTTTAGCTACTCAATATATTCCCAAAAACTATGCATGCTCTGCCTGGGCCTCATCAGAAAGTCTTCAAAAACACAGAAAAAATGAAAGATTTCATTCTTGAGTCTGTGCAAAACCACAAGAAGACAATCGATATGGCCTGTCCAAGGGACTTTATTGACAGCTTCCTGATAAAAATGGAGGAGGTAAGGTATCTACTTGCAATTGTTTTTCTATTCCATTTCATGCACAAAGAGAAATTAAAATGCAACCAATAATATTCAAGCATGTGATTTAAAGTAAATGAAGAACAAATTCTTCCATTTGTCCAGAACTATTAATTAAACATTTTCCCAATAATTCTCATTGCTCAATGGACAGCATGACCACTTTTCTCTTTCTATGTCTCTAGTCATCACATGCATTTAGCTTCATATAATAAAGCCCAATTAGAGTCATTGATATGGATATGTAGTGAGATAGACATTGTACTATCAGCCTCCATTTTCATAGTCTGACCATTTTGGGGCCCGTTCACAGTATGTGCTTTCTCCAGCGTTTTCTGTACTTGATCAACACCAGTCACTGCAAAAGCACATCGAAAACAGTTACAGCGCAGTTTATCTGAAGTCACTGGCCATTTTCACACTGCAGCTCCTCCACTGTTCATAGGAATCAATGAAATGTCACTTTGATATTTCAATAAAGTAAAAAAAAAAAAAAAAAAAAAAAAAGTAAACACAAAGAACCTTTAGTGAGCACACTAAAACTGATTATTTTAGCTTGTGGCTAGTGTGAACGGGACTTTCTGTTACAATATTTGTGCAGGATATCTAAATGATGTGATTTCAGTTATCAGCACTAAGTAACCTGATTAGACTCCCTCTCATCACTGTAAAGTACTAAACAGATTAAAATTTGTTTTGAAAAATGGGTAGCTGGAATTCAAAAGTTTACATTTGATGTTGCTTTAAAAACAATGTAGACAGTTTTTAGTACTTATCCTTTTGTGGATGATGTTTATGACTACGGACCTCCAAAAATGAGCAAAAAAATGAAATCCATCTGCAGCTTGATGACTCTTGGATTCCAGCTTGATGGGTTTAGATAATGCCAGTGAAAAATGCACACTATTAAACATGAAGAGGACCACAATGATATGGCACCATTAAACTGAGGGTGGGAGGGGCCTAGTAAGGCTGGCCATACACCTATAGATTATCTGCAGATTTTCTATGGTTAGATAGAAAAAGTGGGGGATTCCTCCATCCACACAGTTTAGCGAACATGGAGAGATCTGTTGCACATTTTATATCTAACCATAGAAAATCTACAGATAATCTATAGGTGTATGGCCAGCTTAAGTTTCCTTTTCCAGTAAAGTTGTATAGCGATTCTCTGATTTGGTCACTTGGATGGCAAAATAAAACTGAAAAAAGCCAAGAGATACAGATGTAAAGACATACACATTAAATATTAAAGGTAAACCCTTCACATTGTTATAAATGTTCATTGAATTATCAGAGTTGAATACCCCTTTGGAGCCTTGGAAAAACATTAATATTTAAAAATATAAACTAAGGAGACTTATTCATTCTGTTGGTGGATGCCAAAGGGTAACAATGTGGATGAGCCATGTTTCTCCAAATCTAATCCTAAATTAGCAACCCTAGGGTAAATACTGAGAGCTGGTTTATTGTTCTAAAGTAACCACTCAGATACAGAAAGATATTTTACAAGGCGAATTTGATTGGTCACTATGGGCCTCCTTGGCTATAGTAGGCTTTTTTCTACAGGAGGAGAACCCGACCCAGCATAGTAAAATACAAAGACTCCACATATTTGCCTTTTTTTATTTACTCATAAGTTCCATAGTATCTTTCCCCACATTGCTGTATGTCTTCCTGACCAACCAACACCGGGGTGCAATTTTAGGAGTGTATGGCACTGTTTTGCAGGTGTCTCTTTCTTTTCAATCAATAGCATCTGCAGAGCAAGGGACTACAAATCACTCCTTTTTCTGTAGGGATTATAGCCTTATGTTTACAGCACTATGCCAGATGTGATGGGTGGTGTAACTGGTGGCCAGATCATATATGTGTTTTATTTTTAGTAAAACACATACAAAATCATTAACATAAATGGAAAATTGGCAGAACCGGAATCCAATGTGGGGATGTATGTGGTAAAAATTTTTGTAATAGTTACTCATCTCTGCTGAAATTTGGACTATCCACAGGAGAAGGACAATCCAAGCACTGAATTCCACTTTGATAACATGTTTGGGACAGTCATTGACCTTTTCTTTGCTGGAGTGGAAACCACTAGCGTAACTTTAAAGAATGCTTTCCTCATCCTCCTGAAACACAAAGAGGTGACAAGTAAGGAGACCTTGACCAGCTTGTGGATATTGTGGATATTTTTTTATGATCAATTTCACTAATACAAATCAGCTAATTTTTAATAACACTAATTACCTACTGTGCTAAGAATTGGTTTAAAAAAAAAAAGTAATCTAGCGTAAAAAAAAAAAAAAAAAAAATTGTATATGCTCATCTTAAAACAACCATGTTGCCAGTCTTAAAATTAAAATAAGGCTTCTACCTGTAAAAAAAATAATGTAAATACTCCATTTCCTCTTGTCCACACTGCCAAAACACTGCACTATTGCTGATGAATTAGCCCTCACATTCTTCTGGGGAAACAGTATTTCTTATGCCCCGTACACACGGTCAGACTTTGTTCGGACATTCCGACAACAAAATCCTAGGATTTTTTCCGACGGATGTTGGCTCAAACTTGTCATGCATACACACGGTCACACAAAGTTGTCGGAAAATCCGATCGTTCTAAACGCGGTGACGTAAAACACGTACGTCGGTACTATAAACGGGGCAGTGGCCAATAGCTTTCATCTCTTTACTTATTCTGAGCATGCGTGGCACTTTGTCCGTCGGATTTGTGTACAGACGATCAGAATTTCCGACAACGGATTTTGTTGTCGGAAAATTTTATATCCTGCTCTCAAACTTTGTGTGTCGGAAAATCCGATGGAAAATGTGTGATGGAGCCTACACATGGTCTGAATTTCTGACAACAAGGTCCTATCACACATTTTCCGTCGGAAAATCCGACCGTGTGTACGGGGCATAAGAGTGTCTATATTCTGTGTCCCCGACAGTTCAGTAGTTCCTTCTAGCAACCTCCAGTCAATACATGACACAGTAGTGACGTGGTGGTCGATTGGAGAATCCACTGAGCATTGACTTCCTCTGAATGAACTGATATTTTAAATGTTTTCTTTTTTTTTATAAATAGTTTGTTGTTATTATGTACTTTCTAAAACATTATGGATCTAACCATTATCTATGACCTCCTTACACACAGACCTTCATAGTTAGTGGTTCCTTTCACCAACCTCAATGTTTTTTTAACCTTTCATGTTTTTTTTAGAAAATAGTATTGTTTAGAACCTAAAAAATTATGTCCATTGACTTAATATTATGCCAGACCAGACCCAAACAATAACAATGAATACAAATCAAAGTATTAGATCCTCAGGATCATGCTTAGAGATCATGCTGCCTTAGATACCATATATAAATGATACCTATAAGGTTCCACCTCTTTTCCTCATCCTCATGTTAGTTACTGTCATAGACAGGAAACCTGGATGTGCTATTGGAGTAAGAATACAACATTTTTCATGTGCGGAATTCAACCAGGATTTCATAGTACATACATTGTGACGTGACTGAATTTAAACCTCTAGAGATAAGTGGAATAAATAGTAGCGCTCAAATAAATAAAAAATGAAAAAAAAAAAAATCAAAAATAAAAATGTGCTAATGAAAGCAATGATCAATCTAAATGAACAGTAAAAGTATATATGTGTGAATATTGACAATAATACCCTCATTGAAAATCAGTCACAATATGAATGTGATCTGACAAAAAAAGTTATTGGTGAACACTGCGAGCAAACACATCCTATCACATAATGTTCAAAGCAACACACACTGTGACAGATGTGAAAATGATAAATAAAGGCTTAAAGCGGGGGTCCACCTACATCAACCTAAAAAAAAAAATATTAAAAGCCAGCAGCTACAAATACTGCAGCTGCTGACTTTTAATACATGGCCACTTACCTGTCCCAGGGTCCAGCGATGTCGGCAGCCGACGCCGATAAGCCGCTCGGTTCTTGGCAGCTGCCGCCGCCATCCTAGGTGAGAGGATCAGGAAGTGAAGCGTTGCGGCTTCACTTCCCGGTTCCCTACTGCGCATGCACGAGTCGCGCTACGCATCGTAACTGGTCCACGCTATCTCCTGGGACCTGTGTGCTTCCCAGGAGACAGCGCGGAGGGACAGGAAGAGGCATAGACTCCCGTGGGAGTCTATGCCGGAAGTGGATGCAAATACCTGTCTTAGACAGGTATCTGCACCCCCCTCCCCCCTGAAAGGTGCCAAATGTGACACCGGAGGGGGGGAGGGTTCCGAAAAGCGGAAGTTCCATTTTTGTGTGGAACTCCGCTTTAACATAAAGTTCATATCATGTAAATATATTCTAACAAAAAAGTTATTGGTGAACACTGTGAGCAAACACATCCTATCACATAATAATCAAAACAACACACCCTGTGACAGATGTGAAAATAATGAATAAAGTGTTGACATAAAGTTCATAAATGATGAATATTCCAATAAATGGTCTAAAAAAAATCTATAAATGAAAACTCTTAGTTGTTCTTTGTGATCTTCCACCACACCTCAGTGTTTGTGCTTCCACTCCTAGTCTCAAGCCTCCACCATTCGATACAGCGTTTGACATCACAACGTCTTGCGTCACGCTTCAGCTGCTTGCTGTATAGCCACGCCCCGACATGCTTCGTCGCAACCAACTTATTCATCCCACTGAGGTGTGGTGGAAGATCACAAAGAACAACTAAGAGTTTTCATTTATAGATTTTTTTAGACCATTTATTGGAATATTCATAATTTATGAACTTTATGTCAACACTTTATTCATTATTTTCACATCTGTCACAGGGTGTGTTGTTTTGATTATTATGTGATATGATGTGTTTGCTCACAGTGTTCACCAATAACTTTTTTTGTTAGAACATATTCACATGATATGAACTTTATGTTAGGATTTCATGTATTTTATGTTCACCAATAACTTTTTTTTGTCAGATCACATTCATATTGTGACTGATTTTCAATGAGGGTATTATTGTCAATATTCACACATATATACTTTTACTGTTCATTTAGATTGATCATTGCTTTCATTAGCACATTTTTATTTTTGATTTTTTTTTTTTTTCATTTTTTATTTATTTGAGCGCTACTATTTATTCCACTTATCTCTAGAGGTTTAAATTCAGTCACGTACTTGTTACATATTATGTGGCAGCTATAGTTTATTTAAATTATACTTTTTTTACATATTGTGACTGATTTTCAATGAGGGTATTATTGTCAATATTCACACATATATACTTTTACTGTTCATTTAGATTGATCATTGCTTTCATTAGTACATTTTTATTTTTCATTTTTATTTTTATTTACTTTTTTTTTCATTTTTTATTTATTTGAGCACTACTGTTTATTCTTCTTATCTCTAGAGGTTTAAATTCAGTCACGTACTTGTTACATATTATGTGGCAGCTATAGTTTATTTAAATTATACTTTTTTTACTTATTCAGAAGCGCAGTGGAGGTATCAAAGGGTGTAGGGCGTTAGCTTGTGAACTGTCAGGTGTGCATACATACACTGTGTGTCTGCAAAGTGATTTATATGGATATAAAAAAATACCCACCACAAATAACGGGAATTTAAATGCACCCAAGAAGAAAGTGGAAATCCAAAGTCACAACATCATATATGCTTTATACGCATTATCTGTGCTTATGTAAAAATTGCTAATTGACATTATGTCATAAATAATAAGCATATAGTACTTGTAATTAAATCTGTCCAAAGCAGCCATAAATCTGGTAAAGCATAAAGATTGTTCTTGATTGTGGCTATCTGACATTCCCTTTTCTACACATTTCTCCCCACTTTTCTTGGGACCATTTTAAATAAAAATAAAAAAAATATTTCTATGTTATCTGAGAAGGAGAACGTCTAGCTCAGGGGTATCCAACCCGTGGCCCATGAGCTGCATGCAGCCCAAGACGGCTATGAATGCGGCCCAACACAAAATCGTAAACTTTTTTTTGGAAAAATGCATTTACACTTAGCAAATACATGCAGCCAAAGAAATATTTGACAGTGTCTCTTTACTGGACTTTTATAAGTTTTATCTTCCCAAAGAAAAATATCCCACTCTTCACAATCACGCCTTATTCGTGTCATCAGTTTTCGGCCGCACCTATATTGGTAAGCAACTATTTTCAAGAATGAAGCACACAAAGGGCAAAATTAGAACCAAAATATCTGATAAGCACCTTGAGAATTAATTGAGAATTGATACTACATCCATCCAACCAGATATTGATTGTTTAGTTTAACAAAAACAGCATCAAATATTGCACTCGTTTTATGTTTCCCGCTTTTACATTTGTAATAAAAATATTTTTAAAAAAGTTTTATTACTCGGATAGGTACATTATCTATATCAGTGTTTATTACCTTGTGATCTGCCCAACTTTTTCTACTCATCAGCTATCCTTATTGTTAGTTTATTTTATGTGTGGCCCAAGACAATTCCTCTTCTTTCAATGTGGCCCAAGAAAGTCAAATAGTTGGACACCCCTGGTCTAGCTCATTTTCCCAGTCATCTTAATACTCCCCAGATGCAGACATTCTTTTGATTCCTCCATGCAGTCTAATTCCTCAACGCTGATAATTAACTGGAGTCAGAGCTTGTGATCAATAGTGGCCAAAGAAAAGGGAAAAAGAATATAAAGTTTTAGTTCTACCGCCTTTTATCCTACTGTCTAGGCAATGACCTGTACCTTATAGTAAGTAAAGCTAGGTTGCCGCTGTTATAAATATACATTTAATGATGTACCATCTCTAACAGGGAAGATTCAGGAGGAAATAGACAATGTTATTGGACAGAGCCGATGCCCATCGATGGAAGATCGTAGCAAGATGCCATACACAGACGCTGTGATTCATGAGATCCAGCGATTTGCTGACATAGTGCCCCTTGGAGTGCCACATGCCACTAGCAAAGACACAGAATTCCGGGGATACAAAATACCAAAGGTGGGAAAATCTGGATGTTTAAAATCCATAAGATAAGAATCTATACTGGTCTTCACATGCAAAAAAAATCAATATATCGATTGGTCAATTTATCAACTTTTACAATACCTGCAAAATATGAAGCTCATTGGATTACCTAATCCTTATGCTTAACGACCTCAATACAGGGTACTTTCACCCCCTTCCTGCCCAAGCCATTTTTCAGTTTTCAGCGTGTGGCATTTTAAATGACAATTGCGTGGTCATGTTACACTGCACCCTAATGAAATTTTTATTATTTTTTCCCCACAAATAGAGCTTTCTTTTGGTGGTATTTGATCACCTCTGTGGTTTTTTTTTATTGCGCTATGAACAAAAGAAGAGGGACAATTTTGAAAAAAACACAATATTTTTTACTTCTTGCAATAATAAATATCCAATTTTTTTTTTTTTTAACAAATTTTTTCCTCAGTTTAGGCCGATATGTATTCTTCTACATATTTTTGGTAAAAAAAAATCACGATAAGCGTATATTGATTGGTTTGTGCAAAAGTTATAGCGTCTACAAAATAGGGGATAGATTTATAGCATTTTTATTTATTTTTTACTAGTAATGGCGGCGATCTGCGATTTTTATTGTGACTGCGATATTGCAGCGGACATATCGGACACTTTTGACACATTTTTGGGACCATTCACATTTATACAGCTATCCGTGCGATAAAAATGCATTGATTACTGTGTAAATGTGACTGGCAGGGAAGGGGTTAACACTAGGGGCCGATCGAGGGGTTAATGTATGATCTAGGGAGGTGATTCTAACTGTGGTAGGAGGGGACTCACTAGAGGAGGAGACCGATCGGTGTCCCTATGTACAAGGGACACACCATCGGTCTCCTCTCCTCTGACAGGACGTGGATCTGTGTGTTTACACACACAGATCCACGGTCCTGCTCTGTTACTCGCCAATCGCGGGTGCCCGGTGGACATCGCGGCCCCCGGGCACGCGCACCGGGTCCCGAGCGATGCAGCGGGCACGCGCGCGCGCCCCCTAGTGGCTTCGGAGGGCGATCACGTCATATGACGTCCGCCCAGAACAACAGAAGCCTCGTCCCGCCGTCATATGACGGTGGGCGGTGGCTTAGTGGTTAAAGTGTTATTAAACCCAGGAGCCTGCATTCACTATATCTGGTCTTCCACAGTACACAGAACAATTATTTGAGTAAATATAAATTCTCATCAGCAGTATATATAGCAGTCTTGTGACTTCTATCAGTGTCTGGTTAAAGCTTGTAGGAGGAGTTTTAATTCTGCTCTAACTGTCCTATGAGGCTGCAGGACCCCTAACTTTACGTCTGGACAGGCCCTGTGCTGATCACATGCACCCTCCCAAAAGAAAACTCTAGCAATACACACCAAACCTAGAATGTGCAGAGTGCTTCCAAGGCTCTGTTCTATCAGCAGATGGATTTGGGACAGTAAAAGAAGTATGAGTGAATTACTGATTGCCCTCCATTTCTAGTAGAATATCCGTTCATCTACGGCTGTCCATATGCCCACTTTGCCATCAGGTAAAAAATTGTGGAGGTGATTTTCAAAAATATAAACCTTTTTTTTAATTGTTGCTTTTTTCTGTTTGTACTTTATTTTTAGCTGTGAAAAGTGTACCCTCAATGTATGTGTAGGGATATCCAGTTAGTTTGCTCATTACGGGAACTGTTAAAGGGGTCTTTTGAACTCCAGCTTTGATTTTGGGGAGTGCCTCTGGTCACAGTTGGAACTAGTCAATATACACTCTGTATTTAATATAATATGATGGGTGCACTGTATGTGTGTGTGATGACACCAGTAATATTATTGCCAGTTTTTGGACTTTGGCTAAATTCAAACTTGAGGAAATACACCATTAATGAAATGGAACACAGGCTCTTTAATTCTTGTGTTGATCCAGTGAGGGGTTCAATGGTTTCCTGTACTAATGTACTCTTATGCTAACAATCCACAGCCATCCTGTTTTCTGAAGAAAAGAAGCACTGTTTATATCTGTGGCTGATATTGGATGAAATAAATCCTAAATTTTGTGCACACAACCCCTCTATGATCTTTTATAAATCTCTGCTAAAGAGCTTAACAAGAAAAGCAACTAAAGTTTGAATGTTCTGTTTCAGGCTACAATTGTTTCCCCCCTGCTGAGTTCTGTGCTCAAGGACCCCAAGTATTTTAAGCACCCGGAAATGTTTGACCCTGAACACTTTCTGGATGAAAACGGGCTCTTCAAGAACAGTGATGCCTTTATGCCATTTTCTACAGGTAATGAAAAGATTTCTGCAAATATGCCTGCAAAAACCAACTGCTGAGGAACATGGCATGTAACATTATTACCATATTGATTACCAAGCACTTAGCAATAATATTTAATATCAACACTACAATTCCTTCAAAATGCCCCAAGACGCATTGGTTATGGTTGCACTTCTTCCTTCAAATTTGGTACTATGAATTTTCTTTCTGCTGCTAATTTGAAATGATCCCTGGAACCTTCTATGTATGTGATCTGCCTGCTCAGTACAAATACAAAATGATTGCAAGGGTGGGTAAGTAAAGGATAGAAGAACAGAAGGAAAGCAACTGTTACTTATCCTGGAGAAACTTGCTTTTCGTGGCTCCTTTCAGCACTGGCCACATGTCTGAAGGCCTATGCACATGGGTTTGTGATCTATGCTGGGAAAGGGAAAGAACAGCCAGCCTAAACTCTATCACAAGAACATATGCAAAGACCTCAAGGCATGTAACCAGCATGGAGCAGCATTTTTCCCCCAAAATTTTGATTTTCAACCTTTGTATTCTCTTAATTTATAAATCACCGTAAGACTGTTAACATAGCTTTATGTTAACATGTGATTCAATTTTACCAATGATGCCGCTTTAGAAAAAAAAAATCTCTTTCTCTACAAATACTTCACATAATACTTATAAATCACCGTAAGACTGTTAACATAGCTTTATGTTAACATGTGATTCAATTTTACCAATGATGCTGCTTCAGAAAAAAAAAAATCTCTTTCTCTACAAATACTTCACATAATATTTCTATGTCTCTAACGGCCATTTACATACACACAAATCTGATTTTTGAATTTTAGTAATATTTTTCTCATGCTATTTTTAAGTATGAAGCTATCTTAAATGTTATTGGATCATTTATTTTTTCACAGGGAAGAGAATTTGTCTCGGAGAGGGTTTGGCTCGAATGGAGATCTTCCTTTTCTTGACTACCATACTGCAAAAATTTTCATTAGAAACAAATAAGGCTCCTGAAGATATCGACATAACTCCAGAACCAGGAAAAAATGGTGTTTTACCTCGTTCGTATCAGATGCATGTGAAGCCCAGATAGCAGAGCCTTTTTAATGAATCATTTACCAATAAATTTGTTCACTTTTTCTCAGCTCACTTGACCATCATGTGCATTTGTACGCAGTGATATTACAGTGAATAACCTAATATGCCATTATCAAGGAAACAGCAAAATAGACTCATGGGATAGCAAGCTATCATAGCACATTAAAACATGCTAAAAGGGCCTCTCAGGTACTATTATTCCATGTTATAACATGTGATTTGGTAATACCTTAAAGTATAAACCTTCAGGCAACAGTATGTGCATGAGGCTGAAAACTGGCTTCTTACATTAGACGCATTCAGTTAGCCTCACCACCCCATAGCAATTCACTAGATTGAACATCTTGTAAACATAATCCACCGCCTAGACTTTGAACCTGGGTTAGCTAACTTGGTGGGGCCAATAGAAGTGATTTTGGATAAGTTAGCATCTTTACCATAAAAATGTGAGGGCTTGATAGCCATATTGACAATGTGTTTTAGCTGTGATAGGAAAAGCATAAGGAATGCTGCTATCAAATTGCATAGTGAGAGATTAGTGTAAAGAGTGTAAGCACTAAAGTAGATGTAAACTATAATTGAATGTCATGTAAGCAGCAAAATGCTGTGGGAGAGGGAAGGGATCTTTTTTCATCCTTTGTTATTTGTATTAGCACAGAAAGCTGTACTCTTATGCATTTCCTTTGAGAGAGTGTGTGAAAGGATGACCTACAGTACATGCAGTAGATTGTGTTACAATACAAAGTGCCCAAACAAGGACCTTTATATCAGTATCACCAGCTATTATATTAATGAAATCTGGAAAAAAAATTGTCCTTCCAAGTAATATTATCATGTTAAAGCTTATATGATATTTTAGTGGGTGGGTTTACTTTAACAAGCTGTGCTTGAGTTCTTTGAATTGCAGTGTTGGGTAACATTTTCTTATGTACCCTGCCTCTGTGCACAGATCTGTACATCCAAAATCCAAGGACCAATATGTGTCCACAACAACTGATTAATTCCACAGCACCAAGCTATGCAGTGGAATAACGTCCTTACAGGATGTATCCTACTTACAAGCTGACCTAAATGCACCATTTAATTGGGCAACTAGGTGGCAAATGAGGTTTAATGTTGTAAAGTTATGCCCTGGGGGCTAAGAATATGCATGCATCATACATACTAGGGGGAGTACAACTGGGGGAGACAACTGCAGAGAAGGATCTGGGGGTTCTGGAAGATCATAAGCTTAATAATGCAATGCCAAGCTGCGGTTTCCAAAGCGAGCAAAGTACTTTCTTGTATGAAGAGAGGTATAGATTCCAGAGAGCGAGAGATATAATTTTTCCCCTATACAAATCATTAGTAAGACCTCATCTGGAATATGCAGTTCAGTTTTAGGCACCAGTTCTCAAAAAGGATATCGGGGAACTGGAGAAAGTGCAGAAAAGGGCAACCAAACTGATAAGAGGCATGGAGGAGCTCAGCTATGGGAAAAGATTAGAGGAACTGAATTTATTCTTTCTTAAGCAGAGGAGATTAAGGGGGGATATGATCAACATGTACAAATACATAAGGGGTCCATATAGTGAACTTGGTGTTCAGTTATTCATTTTAAGGTCATCACAGAGGACAAGCAGGCACTCTTTACGTCTAGAGGAAAAGAGATTTCATCTCCAAATACGGAAAGGTTTCTTCACAGTAATGCCACGTACACAGGATTGCACATTCTGACAGCAAAATCCATGTTTTTTTTCCGACGGATGTTGGGTCAAACTTGTCTTGCATACACACGGTCACACAAATGTTGACGAAAATTCCGAACATCAAAAATGCAGTGACGTACAACACGTAGGACGAGCCACGAAAAATGAAGTTCAATAGACAGGGCGAGAGTCGACCTTTTGTTTCATTAGATCTTTAGAGAATCATGTTGAATTCATTTGTTATTTTCGCTGTAATTTCTGTCATTTTAGTTGAAATTTGTTATTTTTTTTCTTCAGACATTCGGATGCATCTGAATGTCCGAAAGATGCAAAATTTGGCCAAATTTCGATTTGTTACGAAACTGATTGCACATGTCTAGGTTTTGCCACCAAGTACTAAGTCATGTTTTGCGAAGGAGTCAAATACTTATTTCACTCATTAAAATGTAAATCAATTTATAACTTTTTTTTTAAAAGAATTTGTCAACATGTTTTTGTTGTTTCTCTGTCTCTCACTGTTAAAATAAACCTACCAGTAAAATTATAGACTTATGTACTCTAAACATGTTGGCACATTCTCACTCTCATGTCCATGACTAATTCCACCCCTTCAAAGGCAACTCTCTGAGTCCCTTCTCACAACACACAAGGCCTTAACTCTCCAATTAAGAGACACAAGGCTTGGGGGCGTGGCCGGCAGTGGAGGAAGATGGCTGCTATCTAGCTGAGCTCTGCAGCACTGACTTTCCCTGAAGCGACACACACGGCAACTAAAAGAGGTATTGAGGGGACAAAAAGATACTGGAATATCTGGAGTAATAGCGTGTCACAATGGGGAAAAGGAAAGACCGCGGAGGACCCAGGAAATTGGGGTCATTTAAAGTGGTGTTCCAGCTGAAATTATACTTTTTAAATAAATATACCCTTATAATACACAAGCTTAATGTATTCTAGTAAAGTTAGTCTGTAAACTAAGGTCTGTTTTGTTAGTTTATAGCAGTAGTTTGTTATTTTATAAACTTGCAGCAGGCCGTGGCCATCTTAAGTGTGGGCATCTGAAGCCAGACTGTATTTCTTCCTGGATCTCATGCTTGCAGATCTCGCACATGCTCAGTGCAGCACAAGCCGTGTAATAGGTTTCAGGTCAGGTTTCCATAGCAAGGACAGTGTCAGAGGAAGTTGCCGCCCCTTCCCAGAAGGCATTGCAAACAGGAAATGATGCGATGGGCCACGGCCAGGGAGGAGGAAGTGAAAAATGAATACAGCAGATATGCAGTAGGTGCTGAGAAAATTTTTTTTAAAATATCCAATTCGTTTACAGTGCACACTTTAGTGAGGGATGCTGAAGAGTTGTAAAAGTGGGTGGAACTCCACTTTAGGAATCACTATAGTAATTCTGTGAGGAAAAATGGCACAGCTTTACCTCAGCACTCTAGGGCTGAACAGCAGCCAGCACACCTCAGTGACAGAGACAGTGAGCTCGGTAACACTGAAAATGGCAGATATGTGTCTGACCCTGACATGGGGGAGGAAATTACTGGACCTCAGAGACAAAGAAGGAGGATTTCCCTCTCAGATGAACATGCCAGTAGTTCACTGCCTGATTATGACCAGCCACCTGTTAATAATCCCTGTGCTGATAAACTGCTTGCCTTCCCCACATCTGGACAGCCTATACTTGATACAGATATCAAAGAAATGCTTCTGTCCCTGAGAGGAGCGATTCAACAAGATGTGCAGTCATATATGCACAAAACTAATGTGGCAATAGAAGGTCTAGGAGTAAGAATTGATGATATGGAAAATAAAATGGGGGATGTCGCTGACGCGCATAATGAATTGGTAGACTCCCATTTTGAGCTAATAGAAGAATTGAGGCAACTTAAGTTGAAAGTGTCAGAAATCGAGGACAGATCCAGACGCAATAATATAAAATTCAGAGGGATCCCAGAAACTGTCAAAAATACTGAATTACAGGGATTTAAAAAAAAAAATGATGTCTGACCTACTCCCCAAAATCCCGCATCAGGAGCTGACAATTGACAGGGCTCATCGATTGCCAAAACCTTCGCATATACCAGAAAAACTCCTGAGAGATGTTATTGCTAGAATTCACTTCTATCATATTAAAGATCTCCTGATGCAAAGCGCACGACAACATGTCCCACTACCTGATCCATATGCAGGTATTTTTTTCTACTCAGACCTTTCACAAGCAACTTTATTGGCACGGAAAAACCTGAATTCCATTACTAAGTTACTGCGTACTCATAATCTCAAATATAGATGGGGTTTCCCAACCAAATTGATCATTGATCGTAATGATGTTTCCTACAATATCCATATGAAATTAAATAAAAAATTGCGCCAACTCATGAAAAATATATATATATAGTGAAGCAGCCAACACAACAACCTGACTATTGTAAATGTATGAAGTAATAAAGTGTGGCGCTAAGAAATAGTGTTATTGATCAAATATAAGTGATATCTAAAGAGAAGGTACCAGACCCTGAAGTGTGTACCTTATGAACTAGTGGTGGTTTTATAGAATGTGTAAAGAGAAGATGAAGTCTCTTCATAAAACACCATAAAAACAAATAAATAACAAGAACAATAAAAAATTAGGTGTATAGATGTGAGAACACATACAAACGGTGAAAAACATATCCATAACCAATATATCAATTAGGTGTGAATTATATATATAAAGTAACACATTCCAAAAGTGACTCAAAGCCATGGGTCCATTAGAGTAGTGAGTATGTGCGAATACTTTATACTATTATTTGCACATACTCACTACTCTAATGGGCCCATGGCTTCACACCCTGGCTTTGCCTTGATGAACACTGGGCTAACACACAGTACACTGTGGTATTCTGTATACTCATTGTGTTTGATCTTTGAGTCACTTTTGGAAAGTATTACTTTATATATATAATTCATGCCTAATTGATATATTGGTTATGGATATGTTTTTCACCGTTTGTATGTGTTCTCACATCTATACACCTAATTTTTTATTGTTTTTGTTATTTATTTGTTTTTATGGTGTTTTATGAAGAGACTTCATCTTCTCTTTACACATTCTATAAAACCACCTCTACAATATCCATACACTGGATGACGGCCTGAAGTTGTTGGGGAAATGGGGGTTACTCCCCATAGATGAAGATCAAATAAGAGCAAATAATTTGCAGTATAAATCGCACAAGAAAAGTGACTTGGTCATGCCTAAACTCACTGGATTACTATGGTTCACTGCTTATATTGCTAAACCCTCAAACCTATCTGTTCTCAGGGAAACCTTTACCCCAGAAGGAAATGGTAAATTTCCCCCATCTATAAGTGCACATTGGTGCACCCTACAGTTGCATGGCGACTCAAAGTTTTTCTTCGACGTTCTGAATTTTTATGATTGTTTCTTTTTTTGTCTCCTTATATTTTTTTCTAACGGGATTTCAAAATTACTCATACATTCTATGAGAATCTATCTTTTTTCCTTCAAGTTTGGTCTCTCCACTCAGGATCATTATCATTATATATCTTGGCTTATCCACAATAGGATGTCGCTGCTACTTATCATCAACACCTTAAAAAAATGTTGCAACTTAAAATTTTTTCTCTGAACACCAACAGGCTTAACAGTCCTCATAAAAGAAAAGCTCTCTGGACTGATGCTATGAAACTTCAGAGTGACATCATATGTGTACAAGAGTCGCATTTTGCGAAAGATAAAGCACCTAAATTTTCACATCCTTTTTTCCCACATATCTTCTGCTCTAACAACCTCAAAAAGAAGAAAGGTGTTATAACGGCAATCAAAGGGACAGTCTCATTCCACCTTTTGGACTCAGTAATAGAAGACCATGGTCGGTATATAATTCTAGTTGCTATTATAGACAATGTTACTTTCACAATAGCCAACATTTATGCTCCTAACAAGCATCTACAAAAATTCATCCGTTAGCTGTTGAGAAAGGTACGGAAAATACAGAAAGGGCATATTATCATCTGCGGAGATTTTAATGCCCCGATGGATCATAATGTAGATACTACTAAAAGAGACCGCACAAATAGATTGAGTCTTGGTAATATTTTCGCTGAGGAAGATTTATATGATCCATGGAGGTGTTTACATACTACTGAAAAAAGACTACACATTTTTCTCTAATGTACATAAAACGTATTCCAGAATTGATTTCTTCATTGCAGACAAAATGCTCTTACAAAAAATTTCAGATGCACAAATTCATAATATCACTTGGTCGGACCATTCACCAATCACTTTATCTATTACGACAGGCCAACAAGGCCTAACGTCAACCCTTTGGAAGAATAATACATTTCTATTCTCTCAAGAGAGATATGTGTCTGCAATGAAGAACAAATTGACAGAATTCTTTGATTTTAATAATAATGGCTCTACATCCACTACAAATCTGTGGTGTACACACAAAGCCTTTATTAGGGGTATCCTTATCCAGATGGCATCCAGGGATCAAAGAGGAAGGCTAAAATTTGTTGATACCCTTTTAAAAGATATATCTAGTCTTGAAAAAGAACATAAGCAATCTCCAGAAAATTCTAACTTATTACAAAAACTCAACAACAAAAGGAATGAGCTTAGGACAACTTTATTAACTAATCATGACAAATACCTAACGACTGAAATTGAATTATTTGGACCAGTGCACTTAGCAAGGTTCATAAAGACATGGATGAGCGAGTTTGGGGTGGAGCAACTTGACTGGCCTGCACAGAGTCCTGTCCTCAACCCGATAGAACACCTTTGAGATGATTCAGAGCAGAGCCTTCTCGTCCAACATCAGTGCCTGACCTCATAAATTCAGTTCTGGAAGAATGGTCAAACATTCCCATAGACAGACTCCTAAACCTTGTGGACAGCCTTCCCAGAAGAGTTGAAGCTGTTATAGCTGCAAAGGGTGGGCCAACTCAATATAACTAAGATTGGGATGCCTTTAAAGTTCATGTGCGTGTAAAGGCTTTTGGCAATATAGTGTAGAAAGGAGGAGAAAAGATTCCTGTGTGGTAGTCTACAAATCACAGAGTTTTATATACAGTATCTCACAAAAGTGAGTACACCCCTCACATTTTTGTAAATATTTTATTATATATTAGTGTGACAACACTGAAGAAATGACACTTTGCTACAATGTAAAGTAGTGAGTGTACAGCTTGTATAACAGTGTAAATTTGCTGTCCCCTCAAAATAACTCAACACACAGCCATTAATGTCTAAACCGCTGGCAACAAAAGTGAGTACACCCCTAAGTGAAAATTTCCAAATTGGGCCCAATTAGCCATTTTCCTTTCCTTTCAGGTGTGAATGGGGAGTAGGTGTGTTAATTTTGGTGTTATCGCTCTCACTCTCTCATACTGGTCACTGGAGGTTCAACATGGCACCTCATGGCAAAGAACTCTCTGAGGATCTGAAAAAAAGAATTATTGCTCTACACAAAGATGGCCTAGGCCAGGGATATGCAATTAGCGGACCTCCAGCTGTTGCAAAACTACAAGTCCCATCATGCCTCTGCCTCTGTGTGTCATGCTTGTGGCTGTCAGAGTCTTGCTATGCCTCATGGGACTTGTAGTTCTGCAACAGCTGGAGGTCCGCTATTTGCATATCCCTGGCCTAGGCTATAAGAAGATTGCCAAGACCCTGAAACTGAGCTGCAGCAAGGTGGCCAAGACCACACAATGGTTTAACAGGACAGATTGCACTCAGAACAGGCCTTGCCATGGTCGACCGTGGAGCTGAGTGCAGGTGCCCAGCGTCATATCCAGAGGTTGTTTTTGGGAAATAGACATATGAGTGCTGCTAGCATTGCTGCAGAGGTTGAAGGGGTGGGGGGTCAGCCTGTCAGTGCTCAGACCATACGCCACTCACTGCATCAAATTGGTCTGCATGGCTGTCATCCCAGAAGGAAACCTCTTCTAAAGATGATGCACAAGAAAGCCCACAAACAGTTTGCTGAAGACAAGCAGACTAAGGACATGGATTACTGGAACCATGTCCTGTGGTCTGATGAGACCAATGTAAACTTATTTGGTTCGGATGGTGTCAAGCATGTGTGGCAGCAACCAGGTGAGGAGTACAAAGACAAGTGTGTGTTGCCTACAATCAAGCATGGTGGTGGGAGTGTCATGGTCTGGGGCTGCATGAGTGCTGTCGGCACTGGGAAGCTACAGCTCATTGAGGGAACCATGAATGCCAACATGTACTGTGACATATTGAAGCAGAGCATGATCCCCTCCCTTCGGAGACTGGGCCACAGGGCAATATTCCAGCATGATAATGACCCCAAACACACCTCCAAGACGACCACTGCCTTGCTAAAGAAGCTGAGGGTAAAGGTGATGGACTGGCCAAGCATGTCTCCAGACCTAAACCCTATTGAGCATCTGTGGGACATCCTCAAGCTGAAGGTGGAGGAGCACAAGGTCCACCAGCTCCGTGATGTCGTCATGGGGGAGTGGAAAAGGACTCCAGTGGCACATATAGACAAAAGGAAAATATGTTGCACTCTGAATACAGCAATGTCATATACAAGGGGTATGGGTGAGATAGGGGAATAAATCAGTCCTTATTGGGGGGATTAGTCCATGTAAGGAAGATGGATTAAATAGGAATGATAGTAATGTCCATGAAGGGCTGCCAGTTCCAAAAGTTTAGAAGGTAAAAAACTCTGAAATATACAAAGGACAGGAGAACAGCACCCTCTAAGTGCAGTAAAACAGATATTTTAATGTAGATAATAAGATTAAAATCCACTCACAAACGTGTGGTAAAGATGGGCATATAATGTCATCCGCTCCGACTACAGGATGGCAAAGAAGTGTCCACTGCTGGTGTTGTAACTGTGTCTCCACGGTGTTGTCTGGCGTCTGGTCACACTGCTGGTTCACAATGCCTCCGGATGATGGGGACTACAAACGACGGCGTACACAGGTAGACATCACTTCCGGGTCGGGTCAGCAGGCGGTGCTCGCATTCGGGACATGCGTGTCCCTTCCTCAGGCTTCAATAGAGGGATCTGTTCTCCTGTCCTTTGGACTCCAGTGGCAACCTGTGAAGCTCTGGTGAACTCCATGCCCAAGAGGGTTAAGGCAGTGCTGGAAAATAATGGTGGCCACACAAAATATTGACACTTTGGGCCCAATTTGGACATTTTCACTTATGCCCCGTACACACGGTCGGACTTTGTTCGGACATTCCGACAACAAAATCCTAGGATTTTTTCTGACGGATGTTGGCTCAAACTTGTCTTGCATACACACGGTCACACAAAGTTGTCGGAAAATCTGATCGTTTTAAACGCGGTGACGTAAAACATGTACGTCGGGACTATAAACGGGGCAGTGGCCAATAGCTTTCATCTCTTTATTTATTCTGAGCATGCGTGGCACTTTGTCCGTCGGATTTGTGTACACACGATCGGAATTTCCGACAACGGATTTTGTTGTCGGAAAATTTTATCTCCTGCTCTCCAACTTTGTGTGTCGGAAAATCCGATGGAAAATGTCCGATGGAGCCCACACACGGTCGGAATTTCCGACAACACGCTCCGATCGGACATTTTCCATCGGAAAATCCGACCATGTGTACAGGGCATTAGGGTGTACTCACATTTGTTGCCAACGGTTTAGACATTAATGGCTGTGTGTTGAGTTATTTTGAAGGGGCAGCTAATTTACACTGTTATACAAGCTGTACACTCACTAATTTACATTGTAGCAAAGTTTAATTTCTTCAGTGTTGTCACATGAAAAGATATAATAAAATATTTACAAAAATGTGAGGGGTGTACTCACTTTTGTGAGGTACTGTAGGTACAACCTTTGCCATCTCAGAATTCTTGCACTTGGAGTCAACTGTGGACATGTATCGGTGAATGTAAAGTTACAGGGATTTAACAAAGAATTTTTTTACTCTTTTCATAATTTTTTTCATAATTTTTGTAGTTTCCCCTCCAGTAAAAAGTTTCAATATTTATCAATAAATACTCTGGTACAATTAAAAGTAACAACTTTAGTAATTACTGCATGACTTCTGGACATTCCTGTAATGATTGAAAAAATATGATTTGTCAGCTTATCCAACTGCTCATAACACAGAGCCCCCCCTACCCCCACCAAACATTCAACTTTAAGGCCTCATGCACACGGACGTTTTTACAGCCGCTTTTTTGAGTGTTTTTTGCAGCTTAAAAACGCCTGTCTATGTTAGTCTATGGCTTCATGCCCACCTAGGCATTTTTGAGCTGCAAATGGCATAGGCATTTTTAAGCTGTGAAAAAAACCCAGGACCAGTGGGTCCTGAGAGACGTTTTTCAGCTGTAAAAACGCTCTAACGCTGATAAACTGTCAAAAATGCTCAAAAACGCTCAAAAACGTCACTCACCAACGTTTTTTAATATTTTTGATCAATTGAAAAAAAATAAAAAAAATAAAAAAATTTGAAAAAAACAAAAAACGCTGAAAAACACTAACGTGGAAAAACGCTAAAAAACGCTAATAAACGCTAAAAAACGCTAAAAAACGCTATTGCAAAAACATTGAAAAAAGCTGAAAAAAGTTAAAAAAAAATCACTGCAAAGATACTGGCGTTTTCATAAAGTTATTTTAACATCCCGTGTGCATGAGGCTGACCATAGACAATCCAAAATTCAAATGATTCAGTAGGGACTGGCCGAATTTTAATCAGTATGTGGTCATATTTGCTCAACCAAAGTTAATCAAACAAAGTTTTCCAGCATGTTCCTTCAAACGATCGACCTATATTGAAAAAAATATGCTGGAAAACTTTTATCAATCAGCAGCTGCAGCCATTGATCACTGTATTCTGACAGTAGCAGGAGCCACTGTCTGAATAGTGTTCATTTCAAGACCTGGATCTGAAACTGGGACCTCTGCTACGTCTGGAGATGTCTCTTCTTGCTGAGCTAACTGGGATAATGGACAGCACCCTATCTGATCTATTGGACAATCCTGCCATGTGCCTTGTTTCTGTGGAACTTTGATCTCCTTGCTTCTCCCATGAACTTCCTATTTAACCCATGCCTTTGCACTTTCTGTTTGCCAGATTATTTTGCTCTCTCCAGCTAATATATTGCTCGTGTCACTCCTGCTGCCTTCCGTATCTTTGCTACCACTTGTTACCAACCTTTAGCTTGTACCTCAACTACACTTCTGGTTACTCCCAACCTGCAACCACTTGTCGCCTTTGGCTGCTTATCCCTTCCTGCTTTATCTGCTTCTGCACCCGGCTTGCTCACCTTCTGGTGGGGTGATCCTGAGGACCGTGACCTGATACTAACATGCAGCAAAACCCATCTCCACCATCAGGAGCTCTGGTAAACACCAGTTAGTATTTAGACTCTGCACCTCAGGTGAGCCTGTGTCATGCGCCAGGGTGACCTGTTTCTTTACTTATTCAGCTGGTCAGTGGATTCCGCTCTACTGCTATAGCTACTGGCCTCCGACCCTATTTCCAGACTGTGACAGAATAATCTGGCCAAAACATGGTCGCTATAGGCCGCAATAGCAAATGCTGTGGCTCCTTGCAGGCATCAAATCACAGAGCTGCAAGCGTCTGGTGTTACCTATCAAAACGAATTTGCCAAACTGGATAGTATGATGAAAGGGCAACAGGAAGAAATCATGCTCTGCAGAAACAATTGCTGGACTTTACATTTCTGAGATTATGCTAATGCATGTATGCCTCTACCACTCAAATTCAATGGCTGCCATTACAGAGGTTTACTTAATCAATGTTGCATATATTTCAAAATGCAACCTGCTGCATTTACTTCTGAGGAAAAGAAAGTATTATTTGTTATCAACCTTCTGACTGAGGAAGCCCTAGCTTGGGTTTTCCCTTATGTAGAAGAAGACAGTGCTATTCTGAATAATTTTGAGACTTTTGTGGCTGCTATGAATCAGGTTTTTGATGCGCTACTGCCGAAACAAAGTTGCATAGTTTGAGGCAGGGTAGACAGTTTGTTGCTGAGTACATAGCTGAATTCTGCTATTGGATCTCAGATACCACCTGGAACCCAGCGGCACAAAAGTGTCAGTTCTGCCAGGGGCTCTCTGAACAAGTAAAAGATGAGCTTGACAGAGTAGAAACGTCTGGCGATCTTGAATCTCGTATTAAATTACGTATTCTAATTGATCAGAGACTTACAGAGAGGAAGAAGGAGAGACTAGGAATGTTTGGAGGTAATGGTGGCATACGATTCTCTGCTAGTCAGTTTGTTCAGAGGGATCCAAAAGTTTCTCTGGATTCTAATGCCCCGTACACACGGTCGGACTTTGTTCGGACATTCCGACAACAAAATCCTAGGATTTTTTCCGACGGATGTTGGCTCAAACTTGTTTTGCCTACACACGGTCGCACAAAGTTGTCGGAATTTCCGATCGCCAAGAACGCGGTGACGTCAAGCACGTACGACGAGACTAGAAAAGGCCAGTTCAGAACCAAGCGAGGCACCCTTTGGGCTCCTTTTGCTAATCTCGTGTTAGTAAAAGTTTGGTGAGAGACGATTCGCGCTTTTTCAGACTCGTGGCTTTCAGATCGTTTTCTGCCGTTCAGTTTGTGCTTGTGGGTTTGTATCTGCTCTTCAGTGCGTGCAGTCAGTTCGTATTGGAGTTTTCTGTGCGATCTTGTCCGCTCGTTGCTGTTTTTCAGGTCGCTCTTCACAGGCCTTGCTGTTCTTCAGTGCGTTCTGTTACTTCGTTCTGAGCAGCCGACCGTTTTCTAGCCATGTTGCGTATGCGTACTCCTCGTAGAGTTCGTGCTGTGCGGGGGCTTGGTGTTGGGGTCCTGACCTTGACACAAGTCCAGTCCATGAACAGGGTGGGGAGGAGTTCATGGACCAAGAATTGGTTGCTTCAGCGTGACCAGTTCTGTCATATGCCTTTGCTCCGTGAGATCCGTGAGAATAATCCTGATGATTTCAGGAACTTTCTCAGGATGACGAACCCCGTATTTCACCGTTTGTTGGCTTCGCTGACCCCCTATATCAGCAGGCAGGATACCTGCATGAGGCAAGCCATCACTCCGGAGCAGAGGTTGGTCGCTACCTTGCGGTATTTGGCCACAGGGAGAAGCCTGCAGGACCTCAAGTTCTCGACAGGCATCTCCCCCCAGGCTCTGGGGATCATTATCCCAGAGACCTGTTCTGCCATCATCCAGGTCCTACAGAAGGAGTATATGAAGGTAAGATTTTTATCCTTTTATATCACATTTTATTGTATTGAATGTTTGATAATATATTGTATTTCTTTCCTCATTCCCTAATTACCATGATTGTATTATGCTGTGAATGTCCCCTTTGTCCTCATGCATGCTGGATTTTTATGTAATTATTATTTTAGGTCCTTCATACATATTTGCCCTTCAATAACCTCCCCAGCATGGTGTCTCCTGCCCTATATTCACCTCATGTAGTTACTTAACAATGTATTTTATCAGCTCCATAGTAGTGCTTTACCCCAAACACCCCCTAAAATGTTTTGAAATGTTATTTTTGATTTAAATTCAGGCAGAGGGCCAGAGGCTTTTTTTTGTGGTGTCCCCAAATTTTTTGTAACCCTCCCTCCCCCAACTGCTAAGTCAGCTGATCCCAATTCTCTATCCTCAATCATCTATCTGCTGACTTTGCCAAACCCATACACACTATACCCATCTCTTTAGTGCTCAGATTTATGGATTAATTCCCCAAAGCATGTAGTGCAAGGGCCTGCCTGTATACTTTCCAATGGTACTGTTTAAAGTTCTTGTATCCTATTATGATCTTGATAGGTAATAGCAGAATGTCCAAATGTGCTCAAAAGTGTACAGTGTGTATTTATATCTTTGTATTATGACACTTTTTACCTGTCCAGTGGGCTGCCAATAGTGTAACTAAGGAGGGGCTGTTCCAAGTAATACCCTGTATTTAGGCATTCATCTTTCAATGAAGTGAAGAGGGTTACCTGTCCAAGAGTTCCCCCCCCCCCTATAATGTTAGAAATGGCCCATGAGAGGGGGGGGGGGAATATGATAGGTGTACCTTATACTTTGTTGTTGTTAAATTCCCCTTAATAAATGCTATCTGGAGGTTGACCCATAATGTTTGTGTCTAATCTGCTTGCCAGGTTTCTGTGAAAAAATAGTAATGTTTATTGTTTTTTCCTCAACAGTTTCCTTCCACCCCACAGGAATGGCAGACTGTGGCCTCCCACTTTGCCCAGCGGTGGGACTTTCCTAACTGCGGAGGGGCAATTGATGGGAAACACGTCCACATCGTCCCACCACCCAACTCGGGGTCGTACTATTATAATTACAAGGGGTTTAATAGTATAGTGATGTTGGCGGTGGTGTCGGCTAATTACGACTTCTTGTATGTGGACGTGGGGAAGAATGGCCGGATGTCTGATGGTGGAGTGATCGCTCAGACGGAGTTCTACAGGCGTCTCCAGAATGGCAGCTTGGACTTGCCACCTCCAGAGGACAATGTTGAAGGTCTCCCATTTGTGTTCGTTGCTGATGAAGCATTTGCGCTGGGGGACCACCTGATGCGGCCATTCCCGATGAGGACCCTCACCCCGGAACAGAGGGTTTTTAATTACCGGCTGGCCAGAGCCCGAAGAGTGGTGGAGAACACATTTGGAATCCTGGCCAGCCGGTTCCGATTATTTATGACACCCATCCATATGGCGGAGTATAAACTGAACCATATAATACTTGCCTGCTGTGTTCTCCATAATTTTCTACGAAAACATTCAGCCAACTATGCTGGCTCAGTTGGGCCTGAGGCCGGAATCCCAAATACATCAACAATGACGGCACTTGAAAGCGGCCGTCCTGGCTTGCCCTCCCTGAATACCCGTGATGTCCGGTTACGATACCTGGAGTTCTTTGCGGGTAGGGGGGCTATCAATATGCCAGACAATATGTGACACCTTTTTCAAATAAAAAACAACCAAAAGAAATTCTTGGTGGACATTACTGCTTGTGTTTGTTTTAGCTGACCCTGACAGAAATGTGTTGAGTGCAGAAAATGTCGTGATTGGGTAACCTTATAAAAAACAGTGTTGGCTGGTACTTCCTAAATGCAAAAACACATTTCACTACAAGTGCACTTGCAACTGCACTGAACCTGCACTTGTAGTGCAAAGAGGATTTGCCCTTAGGAAATAACCCCCATTTGTGCATAAAACAACAATTACATCACCCCAAAAGTGTTGTAGTGTTGAGACAATAATCCACACATTCTTGAGTAAGGCACTTTTTTATACCTGCACAATCACATGCGCATTTACCAAAGGTTTTTAAAACAAACCAACATGTTTGTTGTATAACAATGTTTGCAGTAGCATTATGAAAAATCTAAATATCCATTTCAGATAAAACAGGCCTGTGTAAAACCAACAAGAAAGCCAAAAAACTTGAACTTACAAAGTTCACATTAGGTAAAACCTGAAGGCTATATCAGACATCAGTATTTAGGAACTGGGTTTGATATAGCGTTCAGATGGGGGGAAATCACCCCTGGAAAAGCCAAATTTGGAAGATGCACACCAATTTACAAATGTCCACATGTGCTATCTGCCATCATGGGGGATCAAGGGACGTGTTTGGGGGGAGCAAGCCCTTCCTCAACGCTACTTTATAATTGAGGAAGGGGTTGCCCCCCCAAAACGCGTCCATTGATCTCCCGTGATGGCAGATAGCACATGTTGGCACACTGTGTGCATCCTCCAAACTTGGCTTTTCTAAACATTGAAAAAAGTTTGGTACGATAAAACAGGTGATTTTGTGGGGTTTAAATTCGCCCCAAAACATCAATGATGTTATTATTTTTTTTAATAACATCACTGATTTGTTGATGTATGTTTTGCAATTGGAGATTACACCCCATGATCTCCCCGATGAGTATCTGGGCACTTTCAGATGTAAAGCGTTCTGGATCCCTCACATCACGATCACCTAAAAAGAGATAAAGAACAAAAAAAAAGGTCTCAAAAATCTGCCACCAGCCATCTCTTTTACCTGAGTCTGTGGTCGCAGACACTCACCTGTTGTGGTGCCAATCTCCACCACGTCTTCTTCTTCCTCCTGCTCAGCT
Source organism: Aquarana catesbeiana (assembly GCF_042186555.1). Classification (NCBI taxonomy): domain Eukaryota; kingdom Metazoa; phylum Chordata; class Amphibia; order Anura; family Ranidae; genus Aquarana; species Aquarana catesbeiana. The sequence goes on from NC_133332.1 coordinate 59,977,729, forward strand.
TCTTGGGTTGGTATTTCCCCTTCTTCCAGAGAGGGGGGGTCTCTGGTCTCCTGGGATGAGGGGTGTCCGAGTCTTTTCTCCCCTATGTAAAACAAAAATGGTATACTTAGCACACAGATATTTGATGGCAGAACTATAGAAATAGGAAACATTGCTTGGAAGTGTGGTACAATTGTCTATTTTAGCCGAGTTCCAAGATGTATATTTTTTATTGCCCTTTGTCAAGCTGCAATACTTTACCTGTTTGGTACAAGCTTCACAGATGGAGACCCCCCTATAGTATACACTGGAGCACCTGTGTGGCCCCCTAATAAAAATGGTGTTCTTGTGTCCCACACTAGTGCTCCAGTGTCCAGATGTGAAAACAGCTGCTCAGTGTCCTCTCCTTACACACAATCTAGTTTGCATTTCATTCTAGTAACAAACCCATCTACACAAACAAATATTTGGCATCCAAGTAGGCCCCCAAAAATGTGTGAAAATGCATATGGCCTAAACAATGGTGTTCTAGAGGCCGAAAGAAAAATGTTTGATACGAACGAATAATGTGCCCATGAACATTAAAGTTGACCTTTGGAAACGTTACAACTAATCAAAGCATATGGAGCAGAACGAACGTAATAAAGACAGAAAGAATAGGAACAAAGCACAACTACTTACTTTTTTGCAGCACTCTCCGGATCTTTCGGTACTGCTCTGGCTCTCTCAACTTCAGGTCCGACCACCGCTTCCTGAGCTGATCTTTAGACCTTCGTACCCCGAAATTCCGCTCTAGACTCCTGACCACTTTCGCCATGATTTTGGCCTTTCGGATATTGGGGTTGGGGTAAGGCCCATATTTTCCGTCATAGTCGGACTTCCTCATGATGTCGACCATCTCCAACATCTCCCCAAACGACATATTTGTGGCCTTAAAACGTCTCCTTCTGGATTGGGACGTGCCTGGATCCGCCCTTTCCTCCTCCTCCTCGTTGCTACAATTAGCCCGCACCTGCTGTATGTCCGCCATCATGCTCTTCCCCCACTGCGCCGAACGAAAAGGGGCGGGGAATACACTAGAAAGAACGTCAGGGGCGGGCGGAGTTACACGCATGCGCAGTGTATATAAAGCGTAACACGCGTGCGTATTACGTTTGATCTGTGAGCGGAGGAAGGAGCATTGAACGCGGCGATCGTAAGAACGAAGGTAAGAGACAAACTTGGGCCTATACTGCTTCTATAGATTGAGGCCTATATTGTAACAAGATTAGGAGAGTTTGGTGTGACATTAGGCTTTGTCTTGTGTTGTGTCTTGCAGTGAACATGGATATGGTACTGAAAGATCAGGACTTCATTTCAGTCTTCATAGAGATGCTAAGGGAGCTGCCCTGTCTGTGGGAGATTAAACACCCCCATTACAAGAACCAAGCAAAAAGGAAGGCAGCACTGGAGCAATTGTGTGAAATTGTGAAGCAGGTGATCCCCACGGCAGACATCACTTTTTTAAAGATTTTCATTGGTGGCCTGAGGAGCACATATCTGAGGAGCGCAATAAAGTCCTGGATTCACAGAGATCCGGAGCAGCAGATGACATCTATGTCCCCAGGATGTTGTACTACGACAGGCTGCACTTTCTGGCAGGCCAGACTGAACCCAGGCCATCCCTCTCCAGTCTTCCTTCCACGCTTCCTTCCCCCCCGGCTGAGGCTTTTGACGCCCAACCTGGGCCTTCCAGGCCACATGTGGAGGAGCCCAGATTGAGCCAGGTATAGCATTCCTCTAAATATTTCTGCTTGTCCAATCAATGATGTTAACTAGATGTTAGTTGGGAGTACTAATTTATGATTGTGATTGATGATGCAAAAACTAAAACCATGTCCCTTTTTCATACACAGGGAAGTCTCAGCCAGGAGGTGGCCGGGCCGAGCCGGCTGGCTGATCTGCAGGTCCCTCCACCCCCCCTGGAAACAGAAAGTGGCAGTAGGAGGAGTACCCTAGAGGAGGCTGCTATCAGATTTTTTTGTAGAGCTACAGAGGTCCTGGGAGCACCCCACACCAGGCAGGAGAACATTGCTGCATTATAGCCTATAAAATGCAGAGGATGGAGGAGGGCCAAAAAGCCATGTGTGAGGCCCTCATATCAGAGGCTCTGGCGAAAGGTATGAGGGGCCAAATTACACCTCAAACACACCTTTGCGATGGTCCTCCTCCTCCTCCTGCAGGTCCTACTCCTCCTCCAGGTCCTACTCCTCCTCCTGCCACATCTCCAACTGCACAGCCACAGCCCGGAAGGAAGTGTGAAAGGAAGACCAGACAGTGAGGACCCTGGATCCAGTCTGGTCGGCCAAAAGATGCAGCCTCTTGTGGTACCACAGCCTGGGGACACTGATGTCATCTGCTGCTATCCGGATCTCTGTGAATCCCGGACCAGACTGCCCTCCCTTACATATGGACTCCTCAGGCCACCAATTTTGAGGTTTAAGAATTGATGTCTGCCGTGGGGGTCCCAGGCTTCACTAATTTCTCCTGTTGATCCAGTGTTGCCTTCCTCTTTGTTTGGTTCTGAGCCCTTAATAAAGGATTTTTGTTTTGAATTATACTCTCCTATGTGTTTTACTTCAAAAATGATGGTTTGTTTGTGAGGATTCAGGTACATTTCTAATATACAATGTGAAATGAACAAGGGACACCAACAACAAAAAATCTCATGGAGATTAAATAATAAAAGATATTAATGGTGTTGGGGTAACTTGCCACACAAAACACACACAAAAATATTCTGGAGTAAAAATAAAAATAACATTGAACAAAGATCAGCTTTGGAAAAAATCCAAACATTAAAGAAAAAAAAAGGCTTAAAAACAAAAAAAAAAACATAAAAAATATAAAACTGTCAGATGTGACAACTAATAACAATATATTGAGGGAATCCCACTAAAAAAACACAAATAAAACTTTGTGAGAAGTGTGTGTGAATATGAGCAGCAAAACTACTTAATTCTTGTCACATTATAAAGAAGAAGAGAGTGCGCTGTATTAAACCATTTTTTACATTGCAGCGTGACGAAAGTGCTGTATCCATTGCGAACGCTAAGTTTACCAGAACGAGCTGTCCCGTGTCGGAATTTCTTCTGAGCATGCGTGGCACTTTGTGCGTCGGAACAGGCCACACACGGTCGGAATTGACGCGATCGGATTTTGTTGTCGGAAAATTTTATCTCCTACTGTCCAACTTTGTGTGTCGGAAAATCCGATGGAAAATGTCCGATGGCGCCCACACACGGTCGGAATTTCCGACAACACGCTCCGATCGGACAATGTCCATCGGAAAATCCGACCGTGTGTACGGGGCATGACACTCCAGAGTCTATGCAGGTTGATGCTATTAGGAGATAAATTTCTCCACTGGAGAAAGAGAGAAGACATTCTTAGAACTTATGTCTCTATTGTGGGGACTCATGCAGTGGGCATTATGCAGTGAATTATCCCAACAAAGTCAAAAGAACAATTGCTGTGACTGATGTTATAACGCCTGAACAATTATCTCCATTACCCAGTCCATCTCCCAATTAATCCATGAAAATATAGTCAACTGCTTGCCGACCAGCCGTCGCAGTTTTACTGTGGCAGAATGGCATGGCTGGGTGAAACGATGTTACCTTACACTGCTTCACCTTTTGGCAACTAGGGGCCTGGCGCGATGACCGCCGGGCACCCGCGATCGCTCGTGACAGAGCGAGAACCTGGATCTGTGTGTGTAAACACACAGATCCCGGTTCTTTCAGGGGAGTAGAGAGAGATTGTGTGTTCATACTAAGTATGAGCACCAATCTCTCTCTCCTCCTAGACAGTCCCATCCCCCCTACAGTTGGAACACACCTAGGGAACACAGTTAACCCTTTGATCGCCCCCTAGTGTTAACTTTTATACAGTAATCAGTGGATTTTTTTAGCACTGATCGCTGTATAATTGTCAATGGTCCCAAAAATGTTGTCAAAAGTGTCCAATTTGTCCGCCGCAATATTGCAGTTCTGCTAAAAATCACAGATCGCCCCCATTACTAGTAAAAAAAATAATAATAATAAAAATGCCATAAATCTATCCCCTATTTTGTAGATGCTATAACTTTTGCACAAACCAATCAATATACGCTTATTGAGATTTTTTTTTACCAAAAATATGTAGAATACATATCAGCCTAAACTGAGGAAAAAATGTGTTTTTTTGATAAAAAATGTGGGATATTTATTATAGCAAAAAATAAAAGATATTGCGTTTTTTTCAAAATTGTCGCTCTTCTTTTGTTTATAGCACAGAAAATAGAAACCGCAGAGGCGATCAAATACCACCAAAAGAAAGCTCTATTTGTGGGAAAAAAAGGACGTCAATTTTGTTTGGGTACACGACTGCGCAATTGTTAGTTAAAGTGACGCAGTGCCGTATCGCAAAAAATGGCCTGGTCATTGAGCAGCCAAATCTTCCGGGGCTGAAGTGGTTAATTCTATACTGTGTCATTTTGTCATTCCTATTAAACTTATCTCTGTAGGCCGTGAAATTCCTTGCTCTGCTATGCTGGACTGTGGGGCCAATGGGAACTTTATGAACATAGTTTGCCCAAAGCAATAATATTCAAACAAGAAACAGGTCTGCCCTATTTAAATGAAGACGATTGATGGTTCACCTCTATCATCAGGACCTATATTCATGAAATGGATCCTCTGGTACTCAACTTTCAGCTGATTACATCACCAAAGTTTCCTGTAATTCTGGATCTTCCTTGATTTTCTACCCATAATCTTTCCATCAACTGGGCACGGACCATAAATTTTACATCCTCTCATTGTGACGGACATTGTAGAGATCCTTATCAAACACTTTCTCAACCGACCAAGGAATCACAAGTTGATGTAGTAACTACCCAGTCATATGACAGCCTGCCTCCACAATGAGAAAAAAAAAAATATCACCGCTCTGAAAGAGGTCTGTGAGGAACAAACATTTCTCCATGCTGGAAGTAACGGGTGCAGGCAATGCTGGTGATTGAGAGTAAACGAGAAATCCTGGACAGCCGCACTCAAAAGTAATCTTCGATCTTTATTTAAGTATAATCATAAAAATACATGCCACAGCATCACAAAGCAGGAAAACTGGCGCGTTTCACACTGTAGTCAGTGCCTCCACAATACCATGAACTCCGAAATGTTTGTGATAAAAAAAATGCAGTTCAATTACCTCCTCATCGCAGATATGATTGTCCTAATGAACTGATTCCAGGGACATAAATACCTTTTGGCTGCCTTTTCAATTTGTCTGAGCCTGTATTAAAGGTGCTCAGGGAGTGGCTTGATGAGAATTTAGAGAAGGACTTCATTAGATACTCAATGTCTCTTGCAGGGGCAGTCCTGTTCTTTTTTCGAAAAAAAAGACTCCACCTTGCATCTGTGCATCGATTACAGGGATTTGAATAAAATCACTGTTAAAAACCATTATCCACTTTCCTTAATCTCTGAAATGTAGGAAAAACTCTGTTCTACCAAAGACTTTACAAAACTAGAATTACTGGGGCATATAACCTTGTCTGGAAGACTGCCTTCAGAACCGGACATGGGCATTTCAAGTCCTTGGTTATGCCTTTTGGCCTTTGCAATGCTCCTGCAACTTTTCAACACTTCATTTTTCGAGAGCTTTTGGACCAGTTTGTGACTGCATATAAGGATAATATTCTCATCTTTTCTGACAACTTGGAGGAACATTTGCACTGTCTTTGAAAGATTAAGGAATAACTGACTTGCATCAAACTGTAATGCCGCGTACACACGGTCGGACTTTACGGCAGACTTTGCCTGGCGGACTTTTCGACGGACTTTACGACGGACTTTCTGAATGAATGGACTTGCCTACACACAATCCACCAAAGTCCATCAAATTCGTACGTGATGACGTACGACCGGACTAAAACAAGGAAGTTCATAGCCAGTAGCCAATAGCTGCCCTAGCGTGGCTTTTTGTCCGTCGAACTAGCATACAGACGAGCGGACTTTTCGACCGGGCTCGATTTCAACGGATTGATTTAAAACATGTTTCAAATCTAAGTCCGTCCAATTTTTGAGAAAACAAAGTCCGCTGGAGCCCACACACGATCGAATTGTCTGACGAAATCCAGTCCGCCGGGCAAAGTCTGCCGTAAAGTCTGCTCATGTGTACGCAGCATTAGAATGGCCTGGAGTAGCATGAGAACCATTACAGGTCTTAAGCCAGTTGGTGGAGGGACTGGGGGAGATGTGGAAGGGCAAATTAACTGAACCATTTTTTTAATAGGTTTGATTTGGAGGCCCTGCCTTTGACTCCTTTACATTTAACACAAAGTTGTAGGAATGAAGAGTTGAGGCAAGTATCTTCCATTCCTCATAATAGATGTCCTTTCTTCTTTAGTGTGTGTTCTGATTCACCCCTATTGAATACTTTAACCATTTGTTCTCTGTATTCTCTGTATAAGAACAAATCTACTCCTTCTTTATGGAAAAGTACATCAATGTCTTTTACAGCTGATCAGGTTAGTAGACAGTTGAGGAGACTTAAGGTAGGAATTTTAGCAGGTCCTGATGGCATTAACTCCGGGGTGCTCAGGGCATGCGCAGACCAGCTTGGGGGTGTCCTTCGATGGGTCTTTAATCTTATGCCGCGTACACACGGTCGGACTTTTCACCTACAAAAGTCCGACAGCCTGTCCGACATACTTCCGGCGTACCTTCGGCGGACTTGCGGCAGACTTTCTTACGAACGGACTTGCCTACACACGACCACACAAAAGTACGACAGCCTAGTACGCGGTGACGTACACCAAGTCCGACAAGACCATAAAACGGAAGTTCAATAGCCCGTACGACACCCTTTGGGCTCCTTCTGCTAATCTCGTGTTTATCTCGTGTTAGTAGAAGTTTGGTGAGAGACGATTCGCGCTTGTGAGACTCGTATTTTTCAGTTCATTTTAACTGTTGTTCAGTCTGTGCTTGTGAGGTTTGTATCTGCTTTTCAGTGCGTTTGGTCAGTTGGCATTGAGAAATCTTTGTTTTATTGGCCGCTCGTTCCTGATTTTCAGGTCGCTCTTCACAGGCCTTGCTGTTCTTCAGTGCGTTCTGTTTAGTGCGTTCTGACAAGCCACCGTTTTGAAACCATGTTACCTGTACGTACTCGTCGTCGAGCTCGTGCATTGTATGTGTTTGGTGCTGTAGTTTATTCTTCAGCCCAAGACCAGTCCATGAACAGGGCGAGGAGGAGTTCATGGACCAAGAATTGGTTGCTTCAGCGTGACCAGTTCTGTCACATGCCTTTGCTCCGTGAGATCCGTGAGAATAATCCTGAGGATTTCAGGAACTTTCTCCGGATGACGGACCCCGTTTTTGACCGTTTGGTGGCTTTGCTGACCCCCTATATCAGCAGGCAGGATACCTGCATGAGGCAAGCCATCACTCCGGAGCAGAGGCTGGTCGCTACCTTGCGGTATTTGGCCACAGGGAGAAGCCTGCAGGACCTTAAGTTCTCGACAGGCATCTCAGGCTCTGGGGATCATTATCCCAGAGACCTGTTCTGCCATCATCCAGGTCCTGCAGAAGGACTATATTAAGGTAAGATATTTTTGTTTTATTAGCATCACATGTTCTTTTATGTAATCTTTGATAATGTAATGTATTTCTTGCTTCAAACACTACTTACCATCATTGCAATATAGTGTGAATGTCCCCTTTTTATCCTCACACATGCTGGATTTTTTTCCTGTTATTTTTTGTCATGCATGTATATTTTCCTTCAATAACCTCCCCAGCATGCAGTGATGGGAACATATCCACCTAGTCTACTCATTTTGAATGTATTTTGTTTGAGTGTATTTAGTGTGCTGCTAATTAGCAATTAGCTAGATTTCCCAACCCCCCCCCCCACCCTCGTAAAAATTTGCTTGAATGTTCTGTGGTGTTGATTTGTCTAAAGCAAATATATGTTGCACTTTGCAAAATGCATGTGCACTCTACAAGTGCATTTGTTCCAGTGCTTTAGTAAATGAGCAGAAGCTCTGATGATTTCCATCATCAAATCATATGCAAGCCTCAAAGTGTTTTCATTAATTGCCCTTGCATGTGATTGTGTATTCCTTGCAACATGAATGCCTTTTTACATTACCTCATTTACTGTAAGCTGGTTAGCAACTGCACCTGCAGAGTGCGACAACTGCAGTCTTGTAGCCTTTTTAGTCCCTAAATTCCTGCGTGTCCTAAAAGTAATCTTTTTTAGGGATTTCACAACCCCCTAAAATGTAATCAATGTTCCATCAGAGGGGGTGAGCAATCTGATAAGTGTGCCTTTCCATATTAGTTATTCCAGAAGAATTAAATTATTTAATGTTATACTGATGCTGGGGAATAATGTTTTTAATTGTCTAATTTTCTTGCAATGTTAGCTTCCAAATTAATTGATTTTGGTTTTCTTGTTTGATTCCCCAGTTTCCTTCAACGCCACAGGAATGGCAGACTGTGGCATCCCATTTTGCCAGCCGTTGGGACTTTCCCAATTGTGGAGGGGCTATAGATGGGAAACATGTCCACATCGTGCCACCACCCCATTCGGGGTCATACTATTTCAATTATAAAGGGTTCCACAGTATTGTTTTAATGGCGGTGGTGTCGGCACACTATGATTTTTTATATGTGGACGTGGGGAAGAATGGCCGGATGTCGGATGGAGGAGTATTTGCCCAGACGGAGTTCTGCCAGCGTCTCCAGAGTGGTGGCCTGGGATTGCCACCTGATGCGGATAATGTGGAAGGACTCCCCTTTGTCTTCATTGCCGATGAAGCCTTCGCTCTGAGCAAGCACCTCATGAGGCCATTCCCCCAAAGAACCCTCACCCCGGAGAGGAGGGTTTTTAATTTCCGGCTGGCCAGAGCTAGAAGAGTGGTTGAGAATGCGTTTGGAATTCTGGACAGCCGGTTCCGCCTGTTTCAAACAGCCATTAATTTGGCGGAATACAAACTTAATTTTATAATTTTATCGTGCTGCATTCTGCACAACTTTTTAAACAAACATTCTCAGAATTATATAGGCACAGTTGGGCCTGAGGCCGGACTTATAGATGCCAACCTTACGGGCCTGGATACTGTCCGTACTGGCTTGGCCCCCCAAAGTGCCCGTCAAGTTAGACAGCAATATGTTAATTATTTTATGGGTAGGGGGGCCATTGCAATGGGCCAGGATATTTAATTTTTTTCAATAAAAAAAATATTGATGAAATCTTGAATTATATTTATTGCTTGCCTTTCTTTTGGGCTTTCTCCTAGGTTATGGTCGAGCAGTTGTAGTGCCAACTGTATTTTCATTTTAAATGTCTAAATAAGCTCCATTGCCACTGTAAACAACTTTTTGACAATTATAACCAAACTGATACTGAGCATTGAAATAACAAACCACACATTTATTTAATTACTATAAGGAGATGTTTTTATTAATGGTTGTTATGCATTCAGTTCTGCATTTAGTATAAAATGTTCATAGACAAAAATATAATGATATCTTAATAATTTTGAAAAATATAATTATATTTAAATATTTCTACCTAATCCACAAAAAAATATATTTGGCTTTTTGATTTTCGCAAACAGGCTTTTTTTTTTTTTTTTTTTTTGTTTTTTAAAATCAAGTTTTTTACTTTTTTTGGTTTTTTTAAAATCAAGTTTTTTATTTTTTTTGGTTTTTTTAAATCAAGTTTTATTTTTTTTTTTGGTTTTTGAGAAAATCAATTTTTTTTTTTTTTTTGTTTTAAAATCAAGTTTTGTATTTTTTTTGGTTTTTGAGAAAATCAATTTTTTTTTTTTTTGTTTTAAAATCAAGTTTTGTATTTTTTTTGGTTTTTTTAAAATCAAGTTTTTTTTTTTTTTGTTTTTTTTTAAAATCAAGTTTTTTATTTTTTTTGTTTTTTTTTAAATCAAGTTTTGTATTTTTTTTGGTTTTTTAAAATCAAG